>NW_010554240.1:0-145381 GCF_000687285.1 Phaethon lepturus | reverse complement strand
CCTGTCATTCTAGTGTTGAAACTTAATTTCTGTGCATGTTGCTTCTTTCAGGTGTCTTTTAATATAACGTGAGTTGCTCGGCACAACGTAGACATATTTTATGAATGTGTGAAGGTGAAGGAGCTCTTAACCACTTTATCATACAATACTGTCCAGAAAGGGTACCTTACACCTTTCAACTTCAACTGTGCCATCCCTACCATAAGTGTATGATCAGGATTTAGCTTTGATGGTGGGTTAACATAGAACACAGTCCTGCTTACATGTATTTCTTACTGCCAGACCTTGTAGCATGGTTCCCTATTGGTTGATAAAAGAAGGTTAACTTCCAATATATGAAATAAAAACTTTGTCTAATTCTTTTATACACAAAAATGGTGGGTTTACGCATAATACTTGCTGTTTTCACTTCAGGTTTTTGAAATCTGGGAAGTGTCCTGGGGACAGAGAGGAAAGTTTGTATGAACCTTTCGAATTGGGATTATCTCACCAACCTCTTCCATTTTGTAGAGTCTGCTGGTGGGGTGATATTAGCAAGACATTTGGCAGCAGATTCTTGGAGTTAAACACCACATTTGTATGAAAGAGACAGTTCACATTGCTCAGGAGTATTATTATGGACTTCTTGGATGCTCGAAGCCTGTTTCTGTTAGGCACATTTACAATATAGGAACACATAACTGGTAAAATGAGTACAGACTTTCCTAAACTACAGAGGTCTGGCTCCCTTAATCTAGGCTTCTGCAAAGTATTTTAAAGCTTTTAGGGAGAGAAGATGACTTTAAAGTGGAAAATGAAGGCCTGAAATATAGTCCTATTGTTTATATTAATTTGGTCCTATGAAATAAATGTCATAAAATTATATGTTGAATATATCCTTTGGCTGATGGAGAAGTATGGATCTAGAATCACTTTTTGCCTCCACAAAATGTTCTGAGACACCTCGCGTATCTATAGACCCTGTGACATTCAGACCCGTTCTGAATATTGGTATATGTTTGGGGTTTTTTTTTTTCAGTTTACTTACATTTCAGGAAACATTAACAATCAGCTCTTGAACACAGTCAATTCAATACAAAATTTTCATTTAAATGTTAATTATTCCATGAAATTAGTGGGACTACATTCTTGGTGACTTAACTTGTCTTTTACCAGAAAAAAGATCTATTGCAAATTGTCTGTGACTGATGCTGTTTTTCTAACTTTCACAGAAAAGGAGATACTACATTACTACATCAATGTTCTGATTTTATATAATGTTTTCTTATATTATTTTAGTCAGGCTTCCAGATGTAATTAGTATTTACAGTGTTTGATAATATCCTGCACATGGTATTTAGCTTCAAGATGTTTTATTCTTTCTCAAGGACTAACTTGTGTAACTGATGATACCATAGACTGATTTTTTGAAAGTTTTAAAAGATATATTTTAGTCCCATGAGAAAAATGTGGTTCTTCTTCAAAGTTCTTGCTTATTTGTTTTATTTTTTTCACCTTCTTTTTGCTTAATTTTTCTTTGTTTACTTTCTAACTTTCTGGTACTGAATATTATGCAGACATTAAATCCATCCAAAGGGAACTGATGATTCCTCAAGTATTGAAGATACCATTGTAAAAAGCAGGAGAGGATTTGGGCTGGCTGATGTTTTCAGAAATGGCAAAGCATCTTTTTGTTTCAAAGTTCTTTCCAAGATAAGGTAAGACATTTGAACATCCAAGTCCCTGCTTATATGAGTATACAATTGAATTGGTAACAGTAAAAAACCAGTCATATTAGGAGACAAAACTGCAAAAGATCTAAGATTAAAATCTTAAATGAGAGTTTTAAAATAAGTTCGAGCAAGCAAAGGAGAATCATATAAAGTAAGAAAAATCAGATACGTCTACTGAAGATTCTGAAGTTCTGTGTGCTAGATGGTTGTGTTCCTACTCTTACAGCAGGCTGATTTAATATTTGAATTTCGAGTTGTTCTTTTTAACTTTTAAGCAACATCCCAACTCTAGATGTTCTTTGCCTGTAGAAGAAATCTGAGATTTGTCAGAAATTAATAACATTTATCATAGATATGTATTCAGAAACAGTGTTGTTATTTCTTATGTTTCAGCTAAATCTTCTAATTTTCCTTTTTTTCCCCATGCATCTTCTTGATTAAGACATCATATTTTTGTTTAGTCAATATGTGCAGAAACAAACTAAGTGAGGAATAAGAATATGTTTGTCTCATCATTTAGTTTGAGCAGGGACAAAGCATCTTTTTCTTCCCACATGAACGCTCAAGGCTCAGGTTGTGTCTGGTTCAAGAAGTAGTGTGGAGCTACCAAGGTGGATTTACAGGGTGAAACAGTTTGCGCTTTATGTTCTGATGTTCATATTATCCATGTTTTCAGGGGAATTTACTGCAGATTGACCTCAGTTTTGTTCCACGACCTAAATGACCAGACAGAGCATGTAATGTGAGATCCTGAACTCCATCTTCTAGTTTTACTTCATCTGTAAGAAATTAAGTCTGCATGTTTCAAGATTGCATCGCAACACAAGCCAAAGAACAGTAAGTAAATATGACTGGGACATTCACCTCAAGTGTGTTCCTGAGCCTGAACAGCAATGCAAATCTAGATTTTTCTTCCAGAAATAGGTGACAGAAAATGTGTGTCTGCCTTGTAACAAAGCAAAGAAAACGTGTGAGCATTCACCAAATGTTGAATGTTCACTCCAATTCTACTATTTTGTGCTTTTCTTTCTAAATCAGTGGGATAAGGAAGAGACATGATAATTTTATCCTATCTCCACGCAGTTTTCTGTTCTGTCAAGATGTCATCCTAATTGTTTTTCTTTCTTGTGGGAATTTGCTCAATTTTTCTACACTCAAAGCTTTAGAAAATAGAGATCTCCCCACCCTGGATTTTCCTGATAAATGACACATCTGGTAAATATGTTTGTGTAGCATCTGATCCAGTGTGCAAGGTTATAGAATGATTAAAAGGGTATTGGAACAATTAACAAAACCACTTATGTTACACAGGCAGATCAGAAGTATTCAAGTTTTTTCAAACAGATTGTCCGTGCTTTATACAGGAATGCCCCCAAAGGCCCAGTAGGTCTTTCACTGTAATTAACACAAAGTGTGGAAGCATGTCAGACAGGAGTCAAGGGAATTCTGTGACAAGTGAAAACATCATTCAGGAGACCAAGGTGCCTTGGTAACATTAAGATATCAAGGGTGCAACATAGGCATGGCAAGTGACTCTTGCAACTTCTGTAGTTCTGTATGGCAATAAATCATAACATATGCAGCAACATAAGCAATTAGAGAAACTGGAATATATAACAAGTCTTTAGATCAGGACTGATATTGTAACCAAAACATAAACAGAATTCTTTGCATATCTGCTTAGGCAGCTAAGACATGACATACCCATGTTTTAGTCAGCTACATGCACTTGAGACGTTATTTTAAAGGATTATGAGATACTTCTAGTGACTTTTGGTACTGATCTTGTATATGAAATAGTGAGATTTTGAATCTCTCTTGGAAGCCTGTTCACTAAAACAGATTGAGTGTATTTAAAGTAAATGAGAAGCAAGATAGTAGAGCACCCTTATTTAGAACAATAATTAAACATCTATTTTCAAACAAGTCTATTAAATATAAGAAAACGTATAAGGAAGAAAACAACAACAAAAAAGCTTGCATTTCAGTGAAAGATACTAAGGTGCAGAAAAAACCCTGAAATTTATATTTGCAGACACTTTTTGAAAAATCTAGTAATGGACCCTGCAATTTATACAAATATGGAAGCATCAAAGCCCATGGAAAATATGAAAATAAAGAGGTGAAAATAAACTCAGACAAGGACTGACTTCTCATGATCCATTAAATACAGAAGATATTACTATATACATCCTGTATAAACACCAAAGATAATTTGATCAGAATTAAATCCACCCGCACACTAAACCCAGGAAGACTTGTCTCCCACCAACTTGCAGTTTAAGAAAGTTTCAGTATCAGGAAAAAATCCAGCTGAATAATACAGGAAGTCTTTAACAGAGCTCCTATTAGCCTTGGTGAGTTAAAAAAAGAAACAACACTGAGAAGAATTTAAGAAATTTATTATGAAAAGAGCATGGTGGTATCGGACACCAAATACTCCCATGCACCAGCCTTAACAGCACTAAGGCATAAAAAAAATACTGTTGAAGGTATTCAAGTATTTTAGATAATACGACCATCACGTAATATGTAATATTAAACTTCCATTTCTAGATTTGAGTTCCTTATGAAATGTACCAGTGTGAAAGCTCTGGAAGAAGAAATATTCTTGTTTGCCCATGGAAAATATACAGTGTTAGCAGTACCAGAGTCCTCCACATGTTACCATCATCCAGTTCTGCAGAGACTGCTTAGAAAAATCAGATGTCGTTTAATCACCATGCTTTGGGCTCTCATTACTTAATTTTTATAGCTCCTGACAGAAATTGGGATACTCAGAAAAAGGAAATTCATTCCACTTCCCTTAATTATAATGCTTCTGGAAAGAAAAAAGCCATTGTGTTTTATTAAATCCACAGGGTAAAAAAAAAAAAAAAAAAAAAAAAATTGCAAAAGCAACAAGATTTTATTGGTCATGGTTTAGCAAATCACAATGGCCTCTAGTCAAAAGTGAGGAAGTATTTTTGCAATGAAAAGATATTCAAAATATCAGAACAGAGCAAGAATACAATTTCAAGTCCTAGTTATTAATCCCTTCATTCCAGCACAATTCTTTATTGGTCTCCTAAGATTGCTCTCGGATCAAAAGATGATGAAGTCTTTTGATGTGAGCAGTTTTATGCTCTGCACATTCTCCTGATCTTCCCGTCTTGTGCGGACCAAGCTTCCCTGGCTTGTTCTTCCTTTCCCCAATGACCTGCAATCTCTTCATCTTCCCATCAGAGGCCACTTCTTCCCAATATTCCTACTAATAAATCTAACTCTTTCTCTTTACCTATTCTTCCTTCAAGAGTACAATGAATTCATCTATTCATGCTTATGATTTTTCCCTCAATATCCGACTCACTAATGCATTTCCCTTGTCACTTTCCTTTCTTCTCATTCTCTTCTTGGTAATCGCTTTACCTTTTATTCTTCTGAACATTTTTTCTTTTTTTTTTGTCCATCTCCTATTGCTTGTTCTGTCATTCTCAAGAATAGCTGTACTAGACGATGATAAAGATCCACTTAAATTAGTGCTGAACAGAGGACAGTTCAAGTATATAGTGTTCTCACAATAACTGTCCTAAATGCAATAACTTTTAACCTCAAAGGCTTGAGATGGGGTGAGTCTCTGTAAACCAGAAGCTGTGTCCTTTTGCAGAAAGGCCGCAGCATTGATGAAAGATTGTCCGAAATTAAATAGTATTCTTTTTTTGGGGGGGTATGCTTTAAGACTACAATATTCTCTTACTTTTCAGCCAGTTTTGGCACTCAGTAATGTAAACACGTGTGTCATGGTAAATTAAAATTACTCTAACAAAGTTTCACCCCCATATTAATGAGATTATGTTATCTTTTCAAAACTCAGTTGACATGTCATTTCTATTTAAAATAAGTGAATAGTTCTTAGAAGGGAATCAAGAAAAGGAAAGGTAGAAAATATGATGCATTTTCTGTCCAACTGTTTAGATATAATCACTTAAATCTGCCAAGTGGCTTGAAATATGAAAAGTCTCTTTATTCCCTTTGCTGTTCAATGCAAATGGTATTTTGCAGAGTTCTTTCTCAAAGCCTTTTAGGGCACATTTGTTTATAATTTCAGCAAGCAGTTTCCAAATGGTGAGGCTAAATTAAAATACACACACTACAAGCAGAACAAAACCAAGTAATAAAAACCATTTATAGTCCAGAAACATGGCCTCCTATCACCCCACTCAGGAAGTTATGAAGACTTCCTCAATTTCTGGCTGAAACATTTGATATTTGGCTAAATTTTAAAGTGTTCATTCAGTAGAAGTCTTCAGACTTGCATCATAGCAACTATTAATAAACTTTGCAAACTTAGTAAAGTCAACCAAACAGCTGTGAATGCACCTTGTGAATTGCCAAAGGGTGTTGCTGAAATTATTTTGTTTCTGGTCTTCAAATGTTGTGAGTGTAGTTTGTGTAATTTTTGAAAAATTAAATAAAATCAGCAACAATTAGTCTCTGCTCAGAACAGATCCCGGGCCCTGATTTGTCAGATTTCAAACTCAGATGACCTTTAGGCATCTGAATTTCGCCTTTGACAAACTTAGTCACTAGGCTGAAGGCATACAGAGATCTTAAAATAACCATAATGCTTTAAAAACATCGAAGGGGCATATGCAGGTGAATGAACCTCTGAAAAACAAGCTTCAGTGTGAGCTTCTTTCACTTAACCTGTTTAATAAATCTGAGGCTTCTTAGTTCTCTGTTATTATCCGGACTTAAGTTACCTGGGAGCATTTCTCATTTACCGTCAGGCAGGAGCATGTACACAGAACTGACAGCAGTTGGCATGAGTTAATGTTCACACTACTGTACCTGAGGGTAACTTGTTAGTCTACCTATTCCTTAATCATATCAGAAAAATGTACTTGAGTTCCTGAAGACACTGAACCAAAGCTATCTTTCAATACTCCTCCCGGTTTTGTACTTTAGTGTTACATACCAAACTGCTGAGAGTTTAAAAACAGAGTTTAAAAAAATGGAAAAGGTAATTACTCCTTTTCATCAAGACCGCTCAGATTTGACACCCTGCTCCTTTCCTCAGCACCTTTGTAAGTCTACTTGAGAAAGGCAGTCAGCTGCCACACACAACCTGGGATGCTACAGTAACACTGTGATTGAAGATACAGGATTGCCATCATGATCATGTAATCCCTTACATATTGGCATCTACTAGTGTAGTTAGATGAACTCATCCGGAGCTGGTAGATATTCATGTGTCATCTTAGGAATACGAATTGGTGATAGGGTAACATTATATACGTATGCCTGTGAATACATTGATTGGCAAACACACATGCAGAGTCACACAAACAACATAGAACAGTGTCGTGCTGTTTGGAGCGAGGCTGGTTTTCCTTACAAAGTCGTGATGGATGCATAGAAGACCTTCTCTCCTGAATAAGTTGGAATCAAATTCAAAGCATCTCAGAGCTATCTCTGCAGGTGTGGATATTGTTTTCTCAAAGCTGTTTTCACGCATTTTTGGCACTCACTGACAGTGCAGAGAGCTGGCTACCTATAGCCCTTGCCCAGACCCTTGCCCAAGTAGGGGGCAGAGAGCTGGCTACCTATAGCCCTTGCCCAAGTAGGGATGTTTACAGCATTTCTGACAAAGCATGTACTTTCAGTGCACTTTCACAGTCAACAGAGGTAGGAAAGAAAAAGCAAAATAGATTTTGTTTGTTATTAGGCAGGAGTTAGTTAGTCAAGTTTACTTGCAGAAGTTTTTCAGCTCCTTAGAAGTAACAGCATTGCTTACTCCAGTGTAGACAGTTCCTACCTTACAAGAATAGTTTGTGTTTCTGAAGGCAAAGTGAGCTGCGCAGGGGTGTTCCAGATGTAAAGAATTGACAGCAGAAACAGTACTCACTGACCATGTTGAAGAACCAGGCATCGATCCAATTAAGCCAGAGTAAACAGAGCTGTTTCAAAGTCATAGAATCATTGAATCATTAAGGTTGGAAAAGACCTTTAAGATGATTAAGTCCAACCATCAACCCAACACCACCATGCCCACTAAACCGTGTCCCAAAGTGCCACATCTACACTTTTTTTGAACACCTCCAGTGATGGTGACTCCACTACCTCCCTGGGCAGCCTGTTCCAATGTTTAACCACTCTTTCAGTAAAGAAAATTTTCCTAATATCCAATCTAAACCTCCCCTGGTGGAACTTGAGGCCACTTGTTCAAAAGGTATAAAAGGTACATAAATTGCATGACTATAATATTAAGATGTTAAAATCACTAATAATCTCAATCAAACTCAGAATACTGGCCACGTAAACAGACGTATTGTTTTGACTTTTAAATAGAACTGCACAACAGCCTACAGAAACAGAAGCTTAATTTGATATTTTTAAACAGACCTGAAAGAACAAATACTCTCAAACGCATAGATATGCTCCACTATGTTTATTGTATGTTTTTCATGTAAGTCAGTCACGTGTTTTCAGGTCCTATTCAATGTCATTGATGATTGTATTTTTTAGATATTCCCTTTAAGAAAAATAACTGACATACTATTAATAGTGAATCTTATTTTGAATCTTAGGTATTACTTGTGTATTTTTAAATAACCATTATCCTTTAATATAGAAATAAATACAACAGGAAAAGCTGAGGTGGAAATTGCATATTATTTCTACTCTATCCCAAAGCAATGAGCTATGCGGTTACATAAATCTTTATCTAGGCTGAAAGGGCAGTATCAACACATAAAAAAAAAAAATTGATGTCCCTTCCTTCATTCCTTTGTGCACGGTAGCTTATTCTCAGCCAAATGTGTCAATTTATAGCACACAGGGTCAGTTGTTGTTGGTGCCAGCAGTCTGCTTGTGGTTGGAGAACTGGAAGAGTGTCAGGGAGCGGATTTCAGCTCAGAGCTCTGCCAGCCCGGCCCGGCCCAATGCCACCCTCAAGCTAGTGACAAGCATTGCTGAATCCTGACGTTGGCTTCCCTTTACCCCTACCATGAAATGTGAGCATCATGAAAGGGAGCCCACATGTATCTCCCCGTTTCATAATTCAAAGAGAAAGGAGGAGAAGCAGAAGCATTAGCATTGGTACAAATGCTGCAAATGGGAGGATTTTTTTAAGGCTTAAAGGATCATTGAAGTGTGCTTTTTTTGTGTGTTTGCTTTCTTTTTGAAATGGGACTTCTAAGGTTTTGTTTATGTAATCCTAGCTCCATTCTCTATTATAGTGGTTTCCTGATGTGTTCAGGAAAAGAATCGGTTCAGCTTCTAACCAAGTCATTACACTTATCTGGGAATATTTTTGTTGCTGAAGGGCAGCTGTATTAGTTACCTGCAGTTCAAAAACCCTTCCAATATATGTGCTGATCTCAAACACCAAATTAAACAGCAGTGCTGCCCTTTAAAGAACAATCACTATTTCAACAGTATGAATGTGCAGATGACTATATATACTTTTCAATAAAATTCTTCCTCTGTTGGCAGCAAAAACTCTTTCTTACACTTAAACTCTATTTGTTTTATTGCTTGTTAGCTTAGTTTATAGAAGCTTCTATGGAATTTTTATTGCCTCATGGTTTTATTGTGTTTTTTTAATTGTGATATAATGTGCCAAATCCGTTGGCAAGGAGGTACTATATTATAATTTTAAAATGCAGTTTTGTGAGGGACAAAGTCTATGAGGAAAGAAAGTCTATACCCCAAGGTAAAAACTGGTGACCTATTTGGTCCAACAATATAAGATTGAAGGATCTGAGCTCAACATTTCCATCCAGACTTTTTTTTGTTTGAAGGGAAAAAGTCCTTTTAGTTGTGAATCAGATATCCTTCTCATACAGAAAGAGCTGTAGGAATAGACAGATAGCCCTTGCAGTATCTTTTGTAATTGCTGCAGATAGCTCAGATAGATATGTTTTATGATTTTCCATGCTGTACTTTTAAAGTTAGGAGATACCATACAGAAGGGCTGTGACTAAGAGCTAGATAAAACCTTGAATTTCTAAAGTAATCATAGCCTCTCTCTATGAATGAAATAAAGGAATATACTCAAATCCAGGGATTGCACTGAATTAATTATAAACTCATCTTTTTATCTTGTAATGCTGATTAACTCAACAAAACTATTCTTGGATCTCTATCAGTGGATAGAGATTTGCAGTTGAGTAACAACGTAATTTTCCTCAAATCACTTCCATGTCATGTGCTTATTTTGCTGTGTTAATACAGGTAATGAAGCATGATATACACTGACCAGTAGAGGAAATAATTTACCTTTGCTTTATAGATCTTTTTTTTTTCACTTAACCATCTAAAAGATTTGGTGTTTAGCCTCAATAAATGGTGAATCTAATAATAAATCTGCACCTCTGCTGCTGTGCCAGGAGGCTTCAGATACATTGACAGAGTCAGAAAAAGTAGGTTAAAACTCATTGCTGTAACTATGGTATTCTTCTGTTTTATTTCTAATGCTGTTCTTGGGTTTGATTTCCTTTTTTTTTTTTTTCGTCCTCAGTGGAAATTACTTTTTGTCCAAAGCTGGGCATGTCATAAGCTAATATGCCCTGGATAAAATAATTCTGTTATTATTTAGACTGTGTTCTTCTTTTTTTTTTTTTTCCCCCAGGTTATCTACTCTTTCATGTTTTAATTTTGTTTCACACTATAACTCGTCTTGTTCTGAAGACAGTAAGGTATGTAGAGGAAGAAACTATCTTTTTCTGTAAAACTTTACCAGGTCATTATTGGATTCTCCAAGGAATAGTATTGCAGAAATTATTAAACAATACAGTGTATTAAACAATGTAAATGACAATATGATTTCCAGATGAACTTTTTCTGTTTTGGACTGGAAGCTGAAATGAAATCTGACTTTGCAATTTTTCTTTCAATACTTATAGGAATTCATCTGCAGTCTAAATGTATGTCAGTTAATCCCTCCTCATTGTGTATCTCAGTGAAACTCTGAGCTCTGAGCAGTGTCATCTCAATGACCATCATGACATGTCCAAAACTGTTAAATAGCCTTGAAATTGTCATACTGTTGTATTGATGCTTGAATGGAGTCATGCAGGAAGAAACATTTGAATGATATTTTGCTCTTAAGAGTGTCCTGTATGTTGTGTTATGCCATCACTACTGTACCATGACCTTATGCTTGTCAAAAAAAAAAAAATATTGCGCAAAAAGCCCCCACCTTATAGGGAATGTGAAGGACAATTAAGACAATTAATAATAGCTACAGAGGCTGAGACATAAATGAAGTATTTTACAACTGTACCCCTTTTTGAGGCTACCTGCCATATGCACAGGATGCTCCCAGCACTCGCTGCCACTCACTACACTGCAGCCTAACTGAAAAGAGAACATGTCATCAAACGCTCAGCAAGCAGTTTCTATGAAGTTTTACAAATATGTTCTTATATCCATAGATATGGGTATCCTGATGAACATATTTATTCTTATTGTTCAGGCTCACCTTATGCCATATGGTGGCTAAGTAACTTGTGGCTTTTCCTAATCAGCAGCCAATGAAAAACTCATCATTCCCTCAGGGTATGTTGTAATTCAGCCTTCATCATCCAGGACAGATTTGGCACAGCTATTTTTAGAAGAAATAAAAGTCACTTGATTCCTGCTATTTTGGAAGTGCAACATCCATCAACAGACAGAAACCTCTATTTTTTATCCAGAAGATAAAAGTAGGTCAAGCAGCCTTTTTTTCACGCAGGCAACATTCAGTAGTTCAGCCTGGGGTGAGGGTTTGGCTGACACTTGCCTCTCTCAAGGCTTTAAACAAAAGCCAGTTGAGTTTTGTTGACACTGTTTTGCTCACAGTCCTGTAATGCCTTCTCATTAATGAATGCACTTGTTCTTCCTGAAGCAAAATGCATAATCTAGAAAAACTCTCTTCATCCAAATTATGTTGCTGACATATCTATGTCTATCATAATGTTCCAAGGGATTTCATTCCAGGCTGCCTCACAACTAAACAAATTGCTCAAGTTTTGTCACTGAGGTCAGGGTCAATGTACTACCAGCCTTCTTGCTGATCATTTAAAGCTCCACTGCATCTGACCCTACTATCTGTCATCAGACAGCTACTTTTGGATAGGCACAGCTCTAGGAGATCTCCACTCATGCATTCAGCTGTTAGTAGGGCTGCACTCCAAAGGATCCAGCAGCAGTGGCTTTTTCCTCTCCGAGAATGCTTTTTGTCCAACTGCTGAAAAAAAAATTTGCAGAATACTGTGCGTTTCCTGGTGTTGGTAAAACAAGAAAATCTTTATCACTTTCTAGCTATTTGGGTTTCATTTTTTGTTGTTCTTGTAATTATTTCTAAGATAGCAGTTAAAAATCTGGCAATTTTGTTTATTCTTGTGTGAAAAAAATTTGAAACTGTTAAATTTTGCCCCAAATAAATTTATTCTAAAGGCAATCTGGTTTTATTTAAAAACCCCAATTGTGGTGGAAATGTTATGAAATTCTGCTCAGTTGTCAAGATGTCAATCTCACATCACAAATGTGAGATCACAGTTTTGCAGCATCCAGAATAAACAACTAGTTCAGGCTAATGAGTTCCAAACCAAACTAATACTGAACTTTAATGCTGTAACTTTTTTGGAAAAGTGAGATATAATAAGGAATGGATGGATTGTATTACATTGCCAATACTGTACACTGTAATATGTAGCTACTGAAAGCACTCCCATATGACCCTGTATTATAAATAAACCAGAAACAGTTTTTTGTTTGAAATTTTCCTTTGAAAAAGAGGAAAGCAAAAACAGTACAAGAGGTTTTTTCCCCCCTTTCACATTTATTTGTATGTAACAAAATATCCTAAGAAAAAAATATTTATTTTTTTCCCCACTAGCTTACTTAATATACAAAGCAGTTAAAAAAAATCCTACATCCATTTACTGTTGGGACATTTCCAGTCTTCTGTGATGTTGTTGGAAATAGGGAAGTGTAAAATGGAAGCTTCTGTACTAGCAACTCTACCACTTGACACAAAAATAAAAGCCTTTTACAGGGAATCCATTTGTATTCACTCTGGATTTCAAAATTATTTCCATCCACTGACAGCTCTGGAATCTGTGTACTTGTAAATGCAAGATGTGCAGATGTGAGGAGAGCCTGCCAAGAGTCTGGAAAAGCAGCAGAAGCTGGTGTTGTCTGGTTTGATCAGGAAGGGGTTGACAGTCAGACAGTGAAAAGATCCATTTTGTGTGACAAGAAATATTTCCATATATAGAGCATTGATATGTGTGATCCTTATTCTTTTTGAAACTGGAACGCAAGTGTGCCCATGAGGATTTGTCTGTGTATTTAGAATGGAAAGAGACACTGTGGCCTGGAAGATCAGCACAGAGGATGTCAAGGGAGCTGGAATAATAAATACATTGATGTTGGAATTATTGCTTTGTTTCTTCGTTCATATTCCACTTCGTATAAATACAGTAAGTTTTTAACTATGGAAAGAATGGGAACTAATCTGTTCTGTTTGGAAAATATTTAGCATAGTGGGGAGACATTGCTTCAGTTCAACTCCAGGAATAAACTGGAGCTATTAGTTTTGTACTTGGTTCAGCTGAAATACATAAGTACAGGAAATTCTTGTCACTAAGTTATTCAGTGTATATTTATTATATAAGAAGTCTGAAAATAAATACGCTACTTAGGATAGTTAATGCCTAGTCTTTTTTTGTAGGCTTATAGATAGGGACATTATGATTTGGAAATCTTAAAAGGATTTTTACTTTCATTAGCCGTTTACTTACTAAATTTTTAGATCTGAAGCTCTGGGTGTTATTTTGGTTCTACCTGCATGCAAATGGAGCTACCTATAAAAAGGGTGAGTTTAAAACTGGGCCTGTTGTTTTTTTACTCTCAATGGCATTTAGCATACATTTAAACGACAAAACTGAGACTATAATGAGAGTGATATGCTCTGTTGCCCTATTACCTAGTGTAAGTCAGCTATGCACAATGACTCTCATTAGCCAGTAAAGGCAGGCAGCGTTGCCATTGGTATGCAAAATGTCTGAGGAGATCTACGTATGGTAAAGAGCTGTGCAGCTGGATTCACACAGTGTTCGTCCTGCGGAGCTCAGCTACTGAACCTGTCCCTAGAAGAATGGCAAATGGAAACTCTGAGGAAGGTGAAGGCTGGAAGAAGGTGCCTCCTGGCACAAAGAGGAAGGCTCCTGTTACACCTGAATGTTTATAGCTACTGAACAGGTTCACTATCCTCAAAGCTGAGGAGGAGCTGGGTATGCTTTCAAGCAGAGCATCTGGGCCAGCTGATCCTGAGCCACAAAGGAACACCAGGAGCAAGCAGGAACTGATAGCAGTGGATGACTCCCTGCTGCACGGGACAGAGGCATCTGACCTGACCTGTCATACAGAGAAGTTTGCTGCTTCCGGGGGGCTCAGGTCCAGGTTGTTGTGGAGCAACTGACAAAGCTTGACTAACCCTCTGACTATTACCACCTGATATCCTTCCATGTGGGCACCATTGATACTCTCAAGGGCAACCTGGATAGTATCAATCTTGACTACAGAGCTCTGCGGCATGGGAGCCCCGGTGGTGTTCACCTCAATCCTGTCATTGAGGGAAAAGGGTGTGAGGAGGAGAGGACTAAAACCTGTCAACAATTGTTGGCACACCTGGTTTTGGTTTCTATAATCATTGGTCCCTATTTGAGGGTCTATGTCTTTTTAGGGAGAGATGGGATCCACCTCAATAGATAGGGCAAAAGTATCTTTCCCAGTAGAATGACTGACTAGGTAAAAAGTGCTTTAAACTAGGAATGGTGTGGGAGGGAGGGTGTCACCAGCAGCCCTGGTGAGTGAGTGATGGACAGGGTTGACAAGAAAAGGGATTGGGGTGATGTGAACGAAAGTTAACACAAAATCAACAAAACACATCTTAAGTGGGGTCACCTCAAACATTTGTATGCAAGCAAGGAAGTATCTAGAAGGCACCATTGTGGGGAAACCCCCAGGCCCTTTCTAGGAGATCAGCATGCTGGGGTGCCTGTACACTAACACATGCAGCATGGAGAGTAAACAGGAGGAGTTAGAAATCTGTGTGCAGTTGCATAGCTATGATCTTGTTGGGATCGTGAAGACACGGTAGAACAGCTCACATGACTGGAGCACTGCAGCTGAGGGATACAGGCTCTTTAGGAAGGATAGGCTGGAAAGAAAATGAGACGGAGTTGCCATTTATGTGAGAGAGCAGCTGAAATGCCTGGAGCTCCTGGGTAGGGATTAAAGACCAGATCAAAATTGTAGTGGGTGTCTGCTATAGGCTACCTGACCAGAAGGAGAAAGTAGATGAGACCTTTTACAGGCAGTTAGAAGTAGCCTCACATTTGCAGGCCTTGGTCTTCATGGAGGACTTTAACCACCCCAATACCTCCTGGAGGAACAACAACAGTAGTGAAGAAGCAATCCAGGAGGTTCCTGGAGGGCATTGATGATGACTTCCTCACACAAGTGACAGAGGAATCAACAAGGAGAGATGACCTACTGGACCTCACACATACAAGCAAAGAAGGACTTGTTGGGCATGTGAAGGTTGAAGGTAAGCCTTGCCTGCAGTGACAATGAGATCGTGGAGTTCAGGATCCTGAGACAACCGAGCTGGGTAAACAGCAAGATCACAAAGCTGGACTTCAGGAGAGCAGACTGGCCTATTCAGGAATCTGCTTGAAAGACTGACTGGGAAAGGTCCTATTGAGAAGAAGAGGCTGAAAAATATCAGGAAGTCAAGCAAAAATACAAGGAGGCCTGCACAGATGAAGAAGTAGTTCCTGGTGAAACTCAAACATAAAAAGGGAGTATACAGAAAGTGGAAGCAGGAACAGGTAACCTGGGAGGAATATAGAGACACTGTTCAAGTGTGCAGTGATAGTTAGGAAAGCCAAAGCCCACCTGGAGTTGATCTGGCAACAGATGTGAAGGGCAACAGGAAGGGCTTCCATAAGTACATAAGCAGCAAGGAAAACTAGGGAAAATGTGAGCCCACTGATGAATGTAAAGGGCCCTGGTGACACAACATGGAAAAGGCTGAGGTACTGAATGTTGTCTTCATCTCAGTCTTTACTGGTAAGACCAGTCTTCAGGAATCCAAGGCCCTGGACACCAGGGGGGAAGTCCAGAGAAAGAAGGTGAGAGAGGATCAGGTGAGAGAGGATCAGGTGAGAGAATACTTAAGGTCCATGGGGCTTGATGGGATGTAGTCATAAGTGCTAAGCGACCTGGCAGATGTCATTGTTAGGACACTATTATCTTTGAATAGGCATGGCAATTGGAAGTAAATGTCACTCCTATGTTCAAAAAGGTCAAGGAGGAGGACCCAGAAAACTACAAACCTGTCAGCCTATCCTCAATCCCTAGGAAGGCAAGGGAGGAACTAATCCTGGAGAACATTTCCATGCACATGAAGGACAAGAAATCATCACGAGAAGTCAGCATGGATTCACCAAGGCAAAGTCGTGCTTGACCAACATGACAACATTGTGCAATGAAATGACTGGCTAGGTAGATGAGAGGAGAGCAGTGGATATTGTCTACCTAGACTTCAGTAAGGCTTTTGACAATGTTTCATGTAACATGCTCGTAGAGAAGGTGATGAAGTATGCGCTGGATGAACAGACAATGAGGTGGATTGAAAACTGACTGAATGGCTGAGCCCAGAGGCTTGTGATCAGTGGTAAGAAGCCTAGTTGGAGGCCAGTAACTAGCAGTGTAGCCAATATTCTGTAGGTCAATACTGAGTGCAGTCCTGTTCAACATCTTCATTAATGATCTGGATGACGGGGCAGTGCATACCCTCAGCAATTCTACTGATGATACAAAACTGGGAGGAGTGGCTGATATGCCAGAGGGTCGTGCTGCCATCCAGAAGGATGTCAACAGGCTGGAGAAATGGGCTGACAGGAACCTCTGACAGGAACCTCATGAAGTTCAACATGGCGAAATGCAAAGTTCTGCACCTGGGGAGGAACAACCCCCTGCACCAGTATATGCTGGGGGCCACCTAGCTGGAAAGCAGCTTGGCAGAAAAGGACTTGGGGGTCCTGGCTCCTGGGGGTCCAAGTTAAACATGAGTTGAACATGAATATCTCCTTGGAGATACTCAAAAGCCATATGGACAAGGTCCCAGGCAGCCTGCTCTAGGCATCGCTGTTTGAGCAGACTATTTGGATCAGGTGACCTGCAGAGGTCCCTTCCAACCTCAATTATTATGTCATTCTGTAATGGGTTGCACAGCTGCATGCTGGTGAAGATGAAACTAGAATTTTTGACTGAGGCATAACATGTAAAATTTTCTCCTTTCAGTGAAACTCTTATGGTAGTTTTTGCAAAGTTTAAGTAATAAACTTATTACTAAAATGCAGATTATTTTTCATGCATTTTAATCTTTCTTTGTGCCCTAGGTTCTTGCAGTTTGTGCTATTGAATCATAACTACTTTTGACTTAAGCTTGACTGTATTTCAGTGAAGGCTTAGGTATAAATATTATCAGCTTTGGAATGGTTGAGCACTGATGAAAACTAGAGTGACATAAACTTTTCCCACATCTCAGAGGTAAGTTATGGTATTATTGACTATAGGCTCACAGTGTACTACTAATACCTTTCCACTTTTTTTCAGGTATTTGTAATTTTATTAATTCATGTTTTTCCTTAATATGCCCAAATTCCAATTTCAGTCTCCAGAAAATGAATAGAAATGTTGAAACATATATTCCTTTTGTATAAACTATAATGAAAAAGTTATGGTGGTCTGAGGAAGAATGTACGTGTATATAATTTTAAGACTTCCATGGTTTTATATCAGCAGTGCATTCTTACAACAGTGTCACTGTACAGCTAAAATATACCATAGTGCTGATTGGAAAACTGTTTTTTACTACACTGTTGTGAAGATTAAGTATGTAATATGTAAGATTTTTAAATAAAGGAATGCATAATATAATCATTTAAATAATAGCTTTCTTTGGTATTTTGAGGATGTGTGTACTTACCAAATGAAGAAAATAAACATTAATGTTTAATTTTATGGAGTAAAAGTGATGTTAAATAATACATGTAAAATTAATAATATAACTTTACAGAAGAATAAACATTTTAGTATTAAAACATTCCTACACCCTGTTTAATATCTAATAGAGATTAATGTAAAGGTCCAGGTTTTGCCTGCAGTGATTAGACAGAATCACCTAATGTCCATTTACATTAGTAGACAGACCTTCAATTAGTTCTTGATCATATCATCTAAAAAATAGGCACTGAGTTTATACTGGCTATTTAGGTTCCTTTCAATCATAGGAGCAGAAAGTGAGTAATTTATCTGATCTGAAGACTGATTCATCATAGAATCATAGAATCTTTGGGTTGGGAGAGATCTTTTAAGGTCATCTAATCCAACCCTCCTGCAGTGAGCAAGAACATCTTCAATTAGATCAGGTTGCTCAGAGCCCCGTCCAACCTGACCTTGAATGTTTCCAGGAATGGGGCATCTACCACCTCTCTTCATTATATCTAGTTGAAATCTGCCCTTTTTAGTTTAAAACTGTTACCCTTTGTCCTACGGCAATAGGCCCTGCTAAAAAGTCTGTCCCCATCTTTTCCATATGAAAACCCCCTTGAAGCACTGGAAGGCTGCAATAAGGTCTCCCCACAGCCTTCTCTTCTCCAGGCTGAACAACCCCAACTCTCTCAGCCTGTCCCCATTGGAGAGGTGTTCCATCCCTCTGATCATTTTTGTGCCCCCTCTCTGGACCCTCTCCAACAGGTCCATCTCTTTCCTATGCTAAAGAGGTGGACGCAGTAGTCCCTTTGTGAGCAGAAGAAAGAGGAAGTGAAAAATGAGAGGCATGGAAAAGGCCATCCACCCATCTGAAGTTTCTTTTCTCCTACTCTTTCAGGGTGAGATTTATAAGATCTATATTTGAAACAGCAGTTGGCCTAATAGCAGAGTATTGCTGTTTCAGTGCTTATAAAGAAAACCTTGAATGCTAAATTTGAACTTTCTAATGGATTAATTGTTGGTAAGAATCTCAAACCAAATGAATAAATATTCAAACTTTTAAATGACATAAAGGTAGAGAGGACAACGCACAGTATGGAAAATGTATCTTTGGAAATGCTTTATTCTTTTTATACACACAACAACTCCTCTCCCCAAGTGACTGAACTGTAAATTGAGGTTTTCTTTACTGAAACTACAGTTTGTTGTCGTTTTCCCTGATTCAGGAAAGACATTTCACTATATTCAAGGTCGTTCTATTACTTTCAAGTGAAGAAATCTCCCTAAAGCTTATATATATTTACATATGAATATATATGGATTTATATTTGAATATGCACATACACATATACATAAATAATTATATGTGTAATTACATGTATGTAAATTTAAAGGTACATAAAACATTATAAGATGGTTTAATAGTACTTTGTCACTGACTTCTTCTAATGCTGGTATAGACACTTACATGCAGACATTTTCACACAGAGAGTTTGTGCATAAAAAGCAGATGTTTTTTCTATTTGCTCCACTGCATGGCTAGGTAAACACATAGACCAGGCTTCCAAATATTAGTGCCATATAGGCTTTTAGTTTAGTATTGACAGGTACTGAGGATACAAATCTGAGGCAGATCATGCCTTCCTGCTGGACTTCCCAGACATGGTTCTGCCCAAGTGCTTAGTATACATGTAAGTAACCTTACAAATCTATGGAGGTTCAATGCTTTTTATATTTTAAATTAATATAAAATTGAACTCATAAATAAAAATAAAAATTCACATAAAGTTGTTGAACAACTTCCTTTGGCCTATATCTTCTAATTAACAAATCTTTGTATCTGGGTATTCGGTCATGTAAAATTATTTCCTTTGATATCATATGTTCCTGAGTTTAGGAACATGCAGACCTTCAAGGACTGGGGACATGGATGATCTTACCTTCATTTCATCATCAGTAACAGAATTTAATCCACAAAGTTTTTATGATGTCAACTGTATTAAATTGTATCAGAACAACAGATCCAAATGAAATAACTGAAATAGCTTTCTATCTATGAACAGATGCCATACCTAGGTGTCCTGCTTTCGCCTGGGATAGAGTTAATTTTCTTTCTGATGGCTGGTATAGTTCTATGTTCTGGATTTGGGATGAAAATACTGTTGATAAAATACTGATGTTTTTAATTGTTGCTGAGCAGTCAAGGACTTTTCCACTTCCCATGCTCTGGCCTGCCAGTGAGAAGGCAGGAGCTGCATGGGAACCTGGGAGGGGGCACAGCCAGGACAGCTGACCCAAACTATCCAAAGGGATGTTCCATAGCATATGACGTCATGCCCAGTATATAAACTGGGGGAGTTGGCTGGGGAGGCACCACAGCTCGGTAACTAACTGGGCATCAGTCAGTGGTGGTGAGCAATTGTGCTGTGCATCACTTCTTTTGTATATCCTTTTATCATCACTATTTTTGCTGTCCTGTTAAACTGTCTTTATCTCAGCCCATTCTACCTTTTTTTTTTTATTCTCTCCCCCATCCTGCTGGTAGCAGGGGCAATGAACGAACGTCTGTGTGGTTGTTTTAGCTACCTGCTGGTTTAAAGGATGACACTAGGTCACATAATGCAGTAATTACAGTTTTGTTCAAAATGTCTCTTTTTCCCATTGTTTGTCATTATGTAGTTACTGCATTTTGTTTTATATTAGGCATTTGCCTGGCAGGTATCACACATGCTGTAAATATACACCTGTGAATGGTACAGTAGTAGCCAAATTAATCCTAATGTGGAAATTTGCCATGTGTGTGTCATTGATTCATGCTTAAGTTGATTGTGTTGGACTGAGGTATTTAACTATAAACTGTTCAAGGTGAAGACTCAGATTCCTACAGTGACACACATGATGCTAGAAAAGACCATCTAGATCATCAGATCCTATGTCTTGTTTTTATAGTGAAGCAAGTCATCTATGTATTTCATATGGACACACAGAGTCATATGTAAAAGAATTTCTCCAGGGAAATCCTAATTCCAAATTAAGATGTGGGAACCATTTTCATTAAAACACTAAAAACTGTTAACATTGGTCCAAAATAGTAAGAGTGAGTGAAGAGCCTCTAAGTTTGAGATATATGTTGCTCAAATTTTTAAAGACCCTGCAAAATATAAAATTAACAGTGTGCACAAAAAAGCCCAAAACAAAACCATACTCCCAAATCCATAAATACAGAGAAAACACTGTCTTCTGAAACTTTGAATAAGATGACTTTCCTGTTTATTTCAAAACTACTTTTGGTGGGGACTTTTCCTAAAGAAAATACAGGAATATACATTCATGGGAACAGATCTTTTTCACCTACATCACATATATGTATAATAGTCCATTTGTAGAGCAAAATAACATAATTTGTCTGGTATTATATTGTTTCAGTAATTTTTTTTCATTACCTATCTTACGATTTTGATCCTTTCAAACACAAAATGTCTATATACAATGAGCACGGTGTCTATAAACGTTAGATTGAAGGACTTTTCTCTTGGCAGCTGAAAAATAGAGAGAGATTAAAGGAGTAGCCATATTGCTGGCAAGCCACTCACATTTATCATCATCCTGGACTGACATTGTGGAGGAGAGTCTCAATACATATTTAATTAAACTTCTTGTTCTTCCTCAAATGAGAGCTTAGAATATAGGGAAAAGTAAGATGAAATGTGTGCTACAACTGAATTCAGCATAATGCATCTATGACTCTCAGTTTTGGAAGGGCTCCAGACCTAAATAACTGGCAGCTAAAAAAAAACAGGCGGGAGCGGGGTGCAGGGAGGATTATCCTGTTCACCAAAAAAGTCTTTTATTTTAGTCAGATCTGGAGTTATCTTCTCTTGCTTTAGCTTTGGTACAATGAGAATCAGAAATCAAGCTTTAATTTGATATCTTAAAAGAAAGTGAATGAAACTAAATTAGAATCTTCGTAAAATTACAGTAACACCCGGATGGATAAGAGAGAATTATCACTCTGTGAATGAAAGAGCTCCTTCATGAACATCGCAAGTATTGCCATCTCCAAAACTTTCTAGAATCGAAACAAAGCATATAATAAAACCAGGAAATTTTGGCAGTTTCAGTGTAAATATAAATATGTTGTGAGTTATTCGGGATTACCACCAAAAAGGCAATATAGTGGAACTGTATTTATGTACTATGTCAATATAGCAAATGCCATGTTATCCTGAATGTAGATATTTTGTCTATAATATATTTTTCTGTTCAACACTTTGAATTCAAGGTTTTCAAGAACTTGCTGAATATTAAATAGATTTTTTACATATTTTTGACACATATTTTCAAAATTCCTTTTCCAGAAATTAGAATTCTGAGTCTATTCTGCACTAACCTACATCCTGTGTAACAAACAACAGTTCCTTGGGGTAAAAGGCCTAGGGAGGTTGGAGGCAACTTTCAAACTTCAACATGGAACCAATGAAAAGAAAGCGAAGTGTGTCATGCAAACAGAAGAATAACCACAAGCAGACCTCAAGATTAAAGAGAAAGAAACCATTACATCAGCATCACGTTTCTCCTAGTAAGAGGAGGAAGCCTCCACCATTGACTTAATACTCCTTTCAGCAGAGAGGGCAGGGCACTGTCAGCTCATCACCTCCTTTCTCCCCTCTTATTCTCAAGGAAGGGTGAAGTGTTGACTTTCAGACCCCAAGGGATGTTTCTTAGATGTGCGCACCACACCAGAGAAGAGGGGTAGCTACTAAGAGTGTAGCTAAGTTTTTTGGAATAACAGTTTTAGCTGTGTTGTTAATGAGATTTTTCTGCATTTAATAGTCTGGACTATTAATCTGTTAAAACATTAATTGAGCTAACAACAAATTCTTATCTTTGTGAACAAGATATGTTTACTTTTGCTCTTTAGATTTTGAAGTGTAAGAACCTTTTTGTATACTTTTCCTAAGTACATGGCAGCCTTCCTTCCGTAGAGCATCACACTGCAGAAAGAAATTTTCCATGGTAAAACCCATATGGTTTGTGATCACCTTAGATAACTTTGGTTGAGTATTTCCTAGCTGAGTGAAGCATGTCCTCATTCCAGGGTAGTCTGTAGCTTATATTACATTCTTTTATGCTTTTGAATACTCTGATACTAAGAGTAATGAATCTGGGTCTCAGATTCATTTTCCCCTAGGAAGTTTTTGAATTAAATCAATGCAAAGACTCAAAGAGAACTTAAAACTTATTCATGGTCTGAGCATGACCACTGGATTGTAGCTACCATGAATTTAGGTGTCATTTAGTCCTTTTCCAGCTGATTTATGAACTGTGACGGAGCTTAGGTAAGTGTGCCTAGGTGCTCAGATGGAGTGCGTGTGTATATACTAGTGTTTAGGTAGTTATGGCAGTTGCATTCAGGAGGCTGCTATGACACTTGCATTTAGGAGGCTGTTCAAGTATTTATACTTTGTTACAAGAACTCATTCCTTACAAGAAGAGTCATTACTTAATTTGTGCATTCTTAGGCTCAGCATTACAGAACAGGTTTTCTAACTTAGTCAATGACCAACATCATGTACAATGTTACTTACTTTTAATACTTAAAACACAGAAATTAACATTAAACAGCTTGTTCATATAAAACATGTCTTATTTGATTTTCACCTGTGAGAAGAAGATAGAATTACTATGTTGGGCTATCTTTTGGAAAGAAAAAGTGTATTTGCTGTGTGTGTATATGTACATGCATGTGTGCATATAAATGTATGATTTGGTTTGTTAAAATAGCTGCTTTGATATGTGCAACCCCTCACAATATGTATGGTAAGTAGCTGGGTGGTAATGAGGCAGAAATTGGCCCTCAGAACAGCCCTAACGATGTTTACTGAAGAGCATATAACCTTGCAAAACTAAATCACAGTTTAATGTTGAAATTTTTGAAAATTAATTTTTGTAAGAAAATTATATTTTGTTTGGAAAAGTATCTGTATCTGTAACAATATCTGCAGACAGAGAGAGAAAGACTGCAGGGTAGCCAACAGTTAAGTGTGCTCATTATGTGGACACGAAATGTCTTTGCACTAGAGTGTACTCTCGGATACCTGAATTTAGCTCAGAGCCTGGAAACAATGGCGACAGCAGAGAAGGCTGTGCAATTTAATGTATCCTTGTTCCCACCAAGGGTCTATTACATTGTATGTTTCCCATAGAATAAGAACAAAAATGTCCATCATTTCGGTGCAAATGTCCTACTGACTCTTTTGGGAGGAGTGAACCAAAATGAAACACTACTTTTTCCATCAGTTTCAAGGCAGAGCTGAGCTACTAAACATGCATTTACAGCCTGTGTGGCAGGAGGGATTGTTTTGCAGCTCTATTTGCTATGGGAATAATACAGAAAACAAGGACAAGGACAAAAAGAAAAGGAATAAAGGCGAGAAAGTGCATCAAAACAGCAATCAGCCGATATTCTAGGTGCCACTTCGCTGCCGTGTGACACTATGTGAATAAGCACGCTGTCAGCTCCTCAGATCAAATCAAGTAACTTTGCTGCTTTGCCACTGTGAGAGATGTTCAGTAACATTCATGGTAATTGCCAGCGTGCAGCACCATCAATTCCCACTTCACCAAGGGCTAATCTACTTGCTTATAAATTGGGAGCACCCCAATTCTAAGGTGTATAAAAGCACTGTTTGATAGGAGAGAAGGTAGTGATAGATCAAGAAGGAACACTAAGGTTTTTATAGTCTTGCGAATGCTTTTTATAACAAGCAAACATTTGGTTAATATATCCTCTAATTCAACTAATAAAGCTCCTATGTATATTGGGACAATCATAAACAATTCTCATGATTATTTTGGTTTTGAGTGATACCTTTTTTCAAGAACTTGCAGTTTCATGAGCCAGCCACTTATGATAGTTGTTCATTATAACATAGCCTTTCAGAACAATTAATTTAGACAATGAAACCCCATTTACCATCATCTCACACACATTGATTTCTTACATGGTCTTGGACTTAATCTGGATTTCTTAATCTGATTCCAGCCAGTTTAGAGTTGTACACACATCCATAAAAGTACATGTCTACAGGCATCAGTAAGCATAAATGACCAGGAGTAAATTTAAAACTGAAGCAGAGATCACTGAATGCATCCTGTAGTTACTGAGTTTGCCCTGATGTTATTATCTCAATCTCTTGAGCTGTAATAAAAGCATGCTTTGCAGACACGTGAGAACATGAAATTTTATTTCTAAACTTCTAGTGCGATGTAAACTGGCAGTTGGATTTTAAGTCTCTACAAGACCCAATCACTTTTTAATTATGTTCTTTTTCTCCATAAAATGCTCATTTCCTGATATGTATTAGCATCAACTTAAGATGTGATTTTCTACATTCTGGGAAAATCAGGTATATAATGAAAAATATTTAGCTTTTTTGTTGTAGTCATGACATTTTATGCTCATGTGACAGATTTTTTTCTTTGTTGTTATTTCATCTTTTATATACAAGCATAAATAAAATGAGTTAAGTAGTTTAAAATCAAGCCAGAAGACTTACTACTGAAATAGAAATTCTTAAAATCCCCATATGATTTCCCATCAATAGACAATTATGATGATATAGCTTCAGGTGTCAACAGGAAGCATAGTCATATACTAAATCTTTTCATTCAAGATTATTAACTGCATTAATTTCAATAACACTTAAGAATGTGCTAAGTAATAAGTTTAGAAAGCATTGCTCAACTGAGAACTTACTGAGCACAAAAATTTTCAAAAACGTTCTGTAAACTAGGAAGAAGAGAGAGGAAATGATAACCTATATTGTGTATCTAGCACAAGTATTTGTAGATATCAAACTAATATTTCTGTGATAACAATAAAAAAATGGACGTATGACCAGAAATGAGACATATCAAAGGAATCTGAAAGGTGTATCATTATACTGATTTGTATTAAAATGTATTATCTTAGTTTATATAAATCTTTATTACCTTAGTTTTTGTATTTGTATCTTAGACATTTAAGTCTCTGCAGAGGCAATGGAAATAATTAGGTAAACCTTAGATGAGACTCATTCCATTCTAAAAGAAATGTTCAATATATATCAGATGAACTGCCTATAACATGACCATGACTACAACTGAAGCCTAGTTCTCAGGTGGGTTTCTGCAGAATTTATCTAGGTAGTCTGAACCCCATGTTTTCAGTAGGATTGAGAAAGCCAGAAAGGCATGTCCTGGAGCAACAGAGATCTGAACATCCAATCTGTTTGGGTCCCTGTGAAAAATAAGTTCCATAGTTCCCTTTTATCTCTCTGTTTCAATACAATGGGACTGTACGAGCCTAACATTATTATTTAAATACTGTTTTAGGGAGAAAAACACTGCAAAAGGGAAGGAGATGTGTCAGAAGATGACTCTCTATTCAGAAATAAAGCCAGGTGAAGTCTTTTTCCAAAAGGCTGTCATAAAACTTTGTTGTTCTGTGCTAGATTTTTAGTAACTTTTAGGCTAGAAATATGAAAAAAATTGCAAGGAGTAGTTATATACTTATTGGTCTAAAAAATTTATTACCTTTATAATTATGGCAACTCTAAAGAACAAGGAACACAGATAAGATCTGATTGAAAGGACATGAAATGAAAATTGTAAGGGTAAATTTTAGGAGGTTAGAATTCAATATTGGAAAAAAAAGTTATCAGGAGAGCCTGTACAATAAAACCTCAGAACTGCCATGTTTTTCACTGCATTGTTACATAAGCTGAGGAATGGCCAAAATCTTTCTTCTCTTTGTACTTCCTAATTCTGGAAAACAACTACTTTGGAATTGAAGTGACAAGTAAGCAAAGGAATCTGTCCGGAATAGTAATTATCAATAGTGCTGGTATCCTTCAAGAATGAAGGGAAGTAGTGTCCAGACTACAGATAAGAATGTATATTTTTCAATTCCAAAATAATGAATTGAATTGGTTGAAGAATTGAACAGTTGTTGTGGAGCCTCATTTTTCTTTAAACAAAATTCCTCAGTAGGTTTTAAGGAATTTAGATCAGTCATTAAGAGCCATAAGTAAAACATTATCGTCAGCCAGAACATCTCAGGACCGCTGACCAGTGTTGTCTTTTTTCAGCCTTTCAATAATCAACCTTCCCATTGGCTTCCATTTGGAGGTTTCTGTCAATCTCTGATTTCATGCACCATTAGCTGAATTGATAGATCTTAATGAAACCCACAGAAACACTATAATTTTTGATGTTTTCCCTATCAAGACGTTTATGCATTTAACTTGTGAGTTAGGTGACCATTTAAATGAATATTTTTAGTTTTCTATAATTTTAATTTTGAATCCTTCTGTTTCCCGTTTTCTGAAGCTATGTCAAATATGCATTAAAGTTTTCCTCTGTATTAAACTATAATATCCTACTATCATTTTTTTTTTAAATTTTGTACAAAATTCTGCCACTATATCTTTGATCTTTTTTTTAATTGGAGAATATATTATTTATAATTATCCATAATTTGCACAGTGATCTCAGAGTTGGCCACAGGCTTCCTTTCTGAAAACTGGTTCAGAGGTGTCCCATTTTTCTGTAACCTTCCTCCCTAGGGTTCTGATGTCTGTAATTTATGCCCTAGTTTGCTGCCACATGGCTCTGTGACCTTGACTCAGTTTTACTAACAGATGTTAACTTGTGAGGAAGTATGTGAAAGGAAGATATGCAAAACAAGTAAAAGCACAGACAGAAGTACGATTGCTGAGACAGTATTAGCAACTCAAGGATTCACAAGGAGAAATACTGATGTGAAACTTTATGAAAATCCCCAGGAAAAAGTCAGAGAATCAGGAGACAGGAGGTCAGAGACTGATTTTCTCGCCTGACTCTGGCTGCCTGGCCTGCGGAGTCTCATGAAAGATGATGAACGTACTAATGTTTAGCTTAGGACTTTACTAGTCCTTGTGATTTAATGTCTGTGTTGGCCAATAAATAGCTTTGCACTCTTCAGTTGTGTATGTTTTGTTTACGGAGTGTCCTTCAGAATGGCAAAAACAGTCCGAAGAAAGTGATTTGGAAAGGAAAGATTACAGTTACCATAGAATTACTATGTATATCTTAAAATATTACAGAAGTCAAAGATATCACTTCTCAGAAACAAATGTCTGAGAATTTGAGCAAAACTAGAACTTTTTCTAGCAGTGTTATCACAGATCACACGGATATAGAAATAGGGTATGTCTCTTCCAAAAACTTCCTTCAAGTCCAAGTTAAGGCATATTAGTGTATTAAGTTTATAAAGAAAAAGGTTTGATATTTTAGTCTCATTACTGAAGTCTTATTTCCTAATGAATACTAAAGTCAATGTTCGAAATGTGCTATTCTTCCACTGACATCCTACATTTTAGAACTGTATTTCAAATGATGCTGAAAGTAATGGAGAAAACCTGGAATCAGAAAGAAACAAAATCATTGCAATAGTACCATAATGAAGAATCAGACCATGGAAAACTGAAGTAAAAGCTGGCTTACAGTTGTATCACTTTACTAAATCATATCAACAACAAACACGACCCTAATCATTTTGTACAGCCAATTATAGTTTTTCTACTAGAAGTTCTAGAGTGCACTTAACATAAAAAATGAAAGTTGTCTTGCTAAACTAAACCAATCGAAATGGAAATAAAAAGGCTTTTAGAGTTATATACATTTCCAAGGATAGTCCATAAAGCTCTGTACATCTTTTATTCTGTCTGAGCACAGGCAATAGATATCTTATAGCTTCTCCAGGTCAACTGGTTAATTAGAGGCATTAAATAATTTCATAATTTTAGGGTCACAAATGTATCCTTATAGAAATGTTACTGTCACGTCCATATCTCTCCTCTTTGTACCTCCATAAAGTACACAGCCAGCCTTGAAACCCCTGAGAGCTGATGAAGCCTGCACTCAGTAGCTACAGAGCCTCTTTCCAAAGTGAGGTATTGACTATAACAATAATGTAAAGTAATAAAAATATTTTAGCTGAAACTGTAATTACTCTGAATATACAATCAGGCCTTCCAGGCCTCACAATCAGAGACAATTACAACACCAAAGTATTCAGGACAACAGCAGCTATTGGCAGGTTAAAAAAAAGATAGAAAATCACAGCTATCATTATATCATCGTAACTCTCAAAATGCATTTTCTTGTCTTTTCCATTTGAATTCTCCAAAAAGACAATTTTGTTCTTCTGGAATGAAGAAATATATTTACTTTGACTGGATATACAGGTATAAAAAAACTATTTCTGGTCCTAACCAGAAATTCAAATCCTCTGTTTATGAAGTACCATGTGATTTCTTGCCAGGAAATGCAGCAAAGATATAATTTTTAAACCCAATTATTTTTTAAATGATTTGCAGCAGATGCTTTACACTCTTCCTTATGTCTGATGAGCCTAGCAGCTTACATGAAAACATGATAGCTCTGCTGTCTTTCAAGGCTGTCTGCAGGTAAAAGTACAATCTTATCCCTAATCACTTGCGATGTGTGATAACACATACTGTAGTTTTTTTGGCTTTTGACACACTGAAACATAAAGTAATGACTACAGTGCACTTAAAGGGCTCTGTGCTCCCTTTTCAATATGGTCAGGTAGTTTTCTTAATCGCTTTTGTCAGCTGTGTTAACCTTCAAAAACTACTTCTGTTTAGTGAAGTTATGACAATTAAACTTGCAAAGGCTAATTTGTTCTCTGATTTTTCTCCTGCTTCTAGGCAATTAGAATTTTGTTTTGTTTTGCTAAACTACATCAATTTAAACTGAGCATGAGATTGATCTAGTTAATATTACTGGAGTGATGATGTGACCCCTCAGAATGGAAGTTTTTCTTCTTCTAAGTACTGAGTGGCAGGTAGAAATTAAACTAACAATAAGGCAAAACAAATGACAAATCAGGAAAAAAACAGTATTTGAAGTGTAAACCACGGAATTGGAACTAGCATGGAAACACATTTAGAAAAATCCTGATGTTTTATAAGAGCCTGAGTGTTGGGATCACTCTGCATGGCTCGACTTCAAGGAGAAAAAGCTGTGGCATTGAGAAGCTGGTAAAGAGCTGGATATCTGCACGGCTCAGCCTTGAACGCCACAGACGGATCGGGCGGGTACCTTTTCTTTCGGCTCCAAATTAAAAGCCTTCTAAGTGTATATTCATCATATTTCAGTCCTCTCTTAGAGAGCATATGCAGCAGGAGTCTGACTATCGCCCCTTCTTCACGCGATGTGTTCTGCCCCATGCCGCCCCGGTTGCTCACCTCACCTTGCTGGGTGCTTCTCCGTTGCAACGTATTCCTTTTTCTTTTTCCTTGTGTCAGTCCCGCTGACTGCAATTCTTCCAACCGGGCTTCTCCTGCGGCGTCCTCTGCGCTCGACCGGTGTTTAACGATGAGATCCCATAGATTGTATCACGTCGGGGTCACCTGTTGCTGGAGAAGGATGGACTTCACAACTCTATGAGAGTTATATTCTGAAGCCGTTTATTGTCTTGTCTGACTCCAATATACATCATAATTTTTGTTCAGTCACCGCGCACACACTCATGATTGGTTACAGCTTGTTACACACATTATTGCAATTGGCTATATACAAAATATCACGCGCTGTCCACACACCTCTCACACAGTCAGGATTCGCTGCCTGAAGGTGTTCCTGCACTCCTTTGCTTCCTCTTAGTTGTTTACCACAGCTCCTTCTCCTCAAGGCCCAGCCGTGCAGATATCCAGCTGTTTACCAGCTTCTCAGTGCCACAGCTCCTTCTCCTTAAGGTCGAGTCCTCTAGAGTGATCCCAACACCTGAGGAGTTGTTGGATACTACCTGCATTGCCCCAGTTACCTTTGCCTGCATATGAAAGATATCAAGGAACAAAATTAGGCTTCAGAGTCAGTGGAATCATACCACATCGCTCCCTTCTCCTGGAGTGAAACCAGCTAGTATACTGCAAATAGAAATCTGGTATGTAGTTTTGTGACTTCGCAGGGGCTAGTGCAAAACATGCCCAAAAGAAAAGAGCTGGGCCGGTAAGGCTGTGAAGTTTCAAAAGCAAATTCTGGAAATGGAAAAAAAACTTGTTGCTGTAGGTCACTGCAGTCAAAGTGGACATGTGGCAAGGTCTGTTCCTAGTGGCAGCAGGATATCCTGTGAAGCATGTGAACACATGCGTAACTCCAAAAAAAAAGTAGTAAGATGACTAAATAGTACAGTAGGATAGGACAGGACAGGACAGGGTAGGATAACATAGGACAGAGTATTTCAGTTGGAAAGGACCTACAGTGATTAATTAGTCCAACTGCCTCACCCTTTCAGGGCTGACCAAAGCTTAAGCATGTTGTTAAAGGCATTGTCCAAATGCCTCTTAATCACTGCCAGGCTTGGGCCATTGACCACCTCTCTAAGAAACCTGTTTAAGAGGTATTTAATTTAGTCACCATTAATCCAGCGCCACCTTGTCCCCTAAACCATGTCCTGAAGCACCACATCCACACGTTTTTTGAACACTTCCAGAGATGGCGACTCCACCACCTCCCTGGGAAGCCTGTTCCAATGCCTGACCACCCTCTCAGTGAAGAAATTTTTCCTAATATCCAACCTAAACCTCCCCTGGCACATCTTGAGGCCATTTCCTCTTGTTCTATCACTAGTTACTTGGGAGAAGAAGCCAACACCCTCGTCGCCACAACCCCCTTTCAGGTAGTTGTAGAGAGCGATAAGCTCTGCCCCTGGCGCAGCTTTGAACCATTCCCACACATCCTATCATTGGATACCAGGGAGAAGAAATCAGCACCTCTGTCTCTACTTCTCTTCCTCAGGAAGTTGTAGGGAGCAATGAGGTTGCCCCTCAGACTCCTTTTCTCCAAACTAGACAAGTCCAAAGTCTTTATCTGCTCCTCATAGGACATGCCTTCCAGCCCTTTCACCAGCTTTGTTGACCTCCTCTGGATGCATTCAAGGACCTTCACATCCTTCTTAAATTGTGGGACCCAGAAGTGTACACAGTACTCAAGGTGAGGCCACACTAATGCTAAATACAGAGGGATGATCACCTCTTTTAACTGAATGGTTATACTGTGTTTATTGCACCCCAGGATGCGGTTTGCCACCTTAGCTGCCAGGGCACACTGCTGACTCCTATTGAGCCTGCTGTCAAACAGCACCCCCAGATACCATTCTGCTGCTCTCCAGCCACTCTTCTCCCAATTTATACTTGTGCCTGATGTTACTCCATTCTAGGTGCAGAATGTGGCATTTCAACTTGTTAGATTTCATCCCATTAATCATTGCCCAATGCTCCAATCTATCTAGATGTCTCTGCAAGGCACCTTGTCCCTCAAAAGAGTCAACAGTACCTCCCAGTTTGGTCTCATCACCAAACTTGCTAATGGTGCATTCAACTCCTGCATCCAGATCATTGATAAAAGTATTGAATAGAACCGGCCCTAGAATTGAGCCCTGAGGGATACCGCTAGTGACTGGTCACCAGCCAGATGTAGCCTCATTCACTACAACACTTTGAGCTCTGCCCTTCAGCCAGTGCACCATGAACCTGCTCATCCCACAGTTGAACAACTTGTCCAGAAGGATAATGTGAGGGACAGTATCCAAAGCCTTATTAAAATCCAGAAAGACTACATCTACCACCTTCCCTTCATCTACTAGGCGGGTTACCTTATCATAGAAGGATATCAAATTAGGTAAACAGGACTTTCCTTTTGTGAACCCATATATAGGGTTGACGCAAGGGACCCTACCCTCCACTGACAAAGAAACTCCTGTAAGGAACAACATGAGCTTTATGATTCAAAGGAATGGATAAAAAGGAGTTTATATGGACTACAGTCACAGTACAAGTAGAGTCAACAGCTGACTGCTATTACCTCTTTTAGTGTTAGAGGTAGTAAGAAGGAACCCAATACAATTTTGTAGATGTTAGGGGAAAACAAAAATGGATTTAAGGGCCATTACCTCAATACTGCCATCTGGAGACTCCTCATTCACCAAAAAGTGAGCATGATGACAATGCCGTAATGTTTGTCTATCTTCCCTTTTCCAGGCATCAGTTTGAGAATCATCTTGGATGCAAAAATAAAGCTTTAGCATTGTGATCTACTGGAGATGACAAACTGCAGACTGGCCTAATTCTTTCCTGTGGAAATATAGTAAAGAGAATGAAGTAAATGAAATAAAGAGATTTAAAAAAAAAAAACCAGAATTACATGAAAATGTAAAGTGAAATTAATGTGAATTAAGACTCAGTTCTCCACTCCCAGTTTAGAACTGTAACCAGCAGGCTTTTTGAACTGATGTGAACTGGTAGAGTTTCCTGGATTTCAGTGTGACAGTGTTAACACTAAAATTTTACAATGTTTTAATTCATAACAAAATGGAACAAAAATAAAGTATTTTGCTATTATGTTAATAGATATAAATACATACAATGTTACTCTATAACACAAGAGCACACTGATGACCTATGGTCAGCTTGTTTACTCCAACACCTCAAGACCCTTTTCTGCAAAGGTGCTCCACAGTCAGCCAGCTCCCAACCCAGTCTCCTTTATGGGGCTGTTCCACCCCTGGTGTAACACTTCACATTTCTCTTATATGATTTGGTTTTTAGTTCCTTCTGAATGACAACCTTATCCTGTAGTGAGCTGATTGCTCCCCAAAGTTGGGTATCATCTACAAAATTTTTGAGGGTTAATTAGCTCCCATTGTCCAGGGCATTAATGAAGATGATGATAAATTTTCTTGTCCCCATTTTTGACCCCTGATCAGTATTGTGATGGTTTTTTTTTTTTTAGAAAATACATAGGTAATTGCTACCATTTAGCCATGCTTTATTCATAGGATCACAGAATGGTTGGGGTTGGAAGAGACATGTGGAAGTCACACAGTCCAACCCCGCTGCTCGAGCAGGGGCATCTAGGACAGGCTGTTCGGGACCTTGTCCAGATGGCTTTTCAGTATCTGCAAGGATGGATACTCCACAGCCTCTCTGGGCAACTTCTGCCAGTGCTCAGTGACCCTCACAGTGAAAAAGCATTTCCTGATTTTTAGATGGAACTTCCTGTGTTTCAATTTGTGCCCATTGCCTCTGGTCCTGTCTCTGTGTACCACTGAAAAGAGCTGGCTCTGCCTTCTTTACATCCTCCCGTCAGATATTTGTACACATTGATGATATCCCCCCTGAACTTCTCTTCTCTAGACTAAAGAGCCCTAGCTCTCAGCTTTTCTTAGTAGGAGAGATGCTCTCATCCCATAATCACCTTCATAGCCCTTTGTTGGAGTCTCTCCAGCATGCCCATATTTCTTGTACTGGGGAGCCCAGAACTGGACACAGTACTCCTATACGCGGTGCAGGATACTATTAGCCACCTTGACCACAATGGCACTTAGCTGGCTCATGTTCAGCTTGGACCTCTAGGAGCCAGGACCCCCAGGTCCTTTTCTGCCAAGTTGCTTTCCAGCTAGGTGGCCCCCAGCATATACTGGTGCAGGGGGTTGTTCCTCCCCAGGTGCAGGACTTTGCATTTCACCATGTTGAACTTCATGAGGTTCCTGTCAGCTCATTTCTCCAGCCTGTCGACATCCTTCTGGATGGCAGCACGACCCTCTGGTGTATCAGCAACTCCTCCCAGTTTTGTATGATCAGTAGAATTGCTGAGGGTATGCGCTGCCCTGTCATCCAGAATTCATCATTAATGAAGATGTTGAACAGGACTGCACTCAGTATTGACCCCTGCGCTACACTGCTAGTTACTGGCCTCCAACTAGACTTCATGCTACTAATTCTGTAGTTAGAAAAAGAATATCTGTCTTCCCATTGTTTTTGAAAACAAATATAGCACTGAAAGATTTATTTTATAAAGTACTGTGCTGTTATGAAATGTGAAACATTACAAATGCCAAGAGATGGGTCAAATTAGTCAGATTTAGGTTAAAAAAGTAACATCATATTAACAAAAAGCAAAAGAAAACACAGACTTGTGTTTTTGTTGCAGCAAAATGAAAGTAATTCCAACAGACAAATAAGAAAAAACTTCAAATAAAAGTAATGAAAACTTTTCTCAGAAAGATAATTCACATGGAAGAATGCACTTCATTTGTGCAACAGTATATAGAAAAATAAAACAAATAATGAATGAAGCAAAAATGTTCATGGATATAGAATTGGACAGTGTATTCTCTGCTTCCTGCATAGCTATATAAAGTGTAGTATGAGGAACTGTCACTCTCAGGGTTATATGCCAAACCAAATTTTTTCACAGGTCAAAAAATGTGTATGATTGCTGAAATAAAGCGGGCAGTGATCTATGAGGAGAAAAGGGCAATGGCACTATTGAATGTGCGGAACATCAAAAGATAAGATGCTCTTCAGCAGGTGTTTTCTTCCTTTTAAATTGACAGATCTTTAAAACTGTGCAGGCTGTAAGAAAAATACCATTTAAAGACTTTTAGCCAGAGTACCTAATTAAAATGGGGGGGCGGAATATGTGTGTGTATGTAAATAACACATGAGTTTCTCTTGTATCACATGGATGGATGTTACAGGCACTATACACGGGAACCTAAAACATTTTATCCTAGTTCTTAGATCATGTAGTGGTTTTTTGTATATTTTTGATCCTTCAACACCTTACATCATTATAAAATGTCACTGCTACGATTTTTTTTATAGTATCAGGTTAAGTTATATAGCTGAGGAAGGTTGAATAACTCTGGTTCCTGAAAAGGTGTGAAAGAAACAGATTTTCCAGCAGTTATTCATGATCAGTGGTCGAGCAGTTACATCTTCAACAATTTGGAGTGTCAGTAGCAGTCAGTAGGACTTGGCTGTCACCAAAAAGTCCCAGGACAGTAAATCTGGGAAGTAATAATCAATGTTTAGCATGCTTTAGTTAGTGAGTGAGTTAAGGATCCTATGTAATCTTCATCAGAGCAAAAATTCTTCATAACTTTTCAAAGTGATAGAACATCTTGCAAATAGAGGTTGATACATTTAATATATACATATCTGCATATATATATTTTATTAGGAGTGTGTTTTGAAAACTACAGACTCCTGTCCTCAAGACTTTAGAATAACTTTATAAATAAGGATTACAATGGAAAGGTATTATAAGTGAGATGTGAGGTTAACTTGTTACTTTACTTAGGTTTACTTTTCATGTTAAAATAGATGAGCCAGAGCAGATTACACCGATTTTACTACCTAAAAGCAGGTTTATTTTCTTTTCATGCTAATAAAATCATTATCATCTGGAGCTACTATACCAGCATTACAGCCAAATAATTTTTTCTCTACGATTATTTTCAGTACTGTACTTGTATTATTCTTTTGAAAGACGGAATGAGAAGCATGTGCAGGAACAACGGTACTCCAAAAACAAGACTCTTCATATAAATGTATAGGGTTTTGAGAAAGCCTTTGGTGGGGGGATGTCTCAGTTTCTGACTGTAAAAAGCAATGGACACACCAGTACAGCCAATAACAGGCAGCTTTATAAAGGCCTTTGCTTAGCATGTCAGAAATCCCAGTCTGTGATTCTTTTCTGACTGATGCTGAACTGACGGCTCATGTGACTATAGAAATCCATAATAACAGAGCTTTTTACTTTTGGAACCCTTAATGGTTTGTGGTACAGGCAGAACTACTCTATGCCCCTAAGTACACAGTGGCAAAACTTAGTAAAGCTACAGTTACTGAACTGTGCCCTCTGGCTCTGGTTAACATAACTTCAGGTTCATTTCAGTTCTTGACTTTAAGTGTGTCAGCTTGTATTATGCATAAGCAGAGTCCACAGATGCAAATTTGTCAAATGCAATAAAATAAATATTTTGTTTCATTTGGGCTGCTGGTGAACATATACTTGACAGAAATAGTTTGTGTTACTGTAAGCTCAGACTATAGTAATTAAGTGAATTAACATTGTATTGGAACACATTGATTTTTTTGAACTATACTGAAATTTGTGAAGATGGTACAGTTTCAGCAAATATTTTGTGACCTGAATCATTCTATTCCTCATAATGTATTTCCATTTATTCCAAGTTTTGTATTTGATTTTGTTACCTCACATATTTACAGCCTCAAAAAAGATTTTTTAGGGTTTTTTTCAAGACATTACTGGAATTGGTAGAATTGCTTCTATGCAATCTCAAGAAATTGTGCATCCAGTCGTCAAACTGCCAACTTTCAGGAGGCTGTATCAGATGCATTACAAAAATGAATGTTGTATCAGACTGTATAAGCTCACTGGAATTTGTCTTCGTAAATATAATATGAAAAAGGAAGTCCCTATATAATAAGTTCCAGTTCTTATCTAACACAAAATTATATAACTTTTTCTGCAGTAGCCATATACACTAAATGATGACCCATAGTTTAGAAATGAACTTGCATTTTCTTCCAGATAAATGTGCACTGATTGCAGTAGAACAGATTATGTTTTAAGACTATCAGAATGAAATAGTCACAAGTTAGCTGAATATTGGTAAACTTTATATCTAAACTATGATCTAACTTTTATGTGATTCTAAGTAATGTGAATGCAAAGACAATTTCAGACTTTGCAGTCACCTTTACAAAGATGAAAATATTTTTAAAAACAAATTTACTTCTTAGTTCTAAGAAGCATTATCTACCTAGGTACAAAATTTTTGTGTGGAACTGGCATGAACTCTTGGTCTTGGCCATGTCCAAAAAATATTGTTCTGTATTTTTTTGGAAAAAAAGTCAAGTTTTTCACTGTGTGTAAAATAATGTTCAATCAAAGAAATGAACATAATTTATTTGTGACTACATATACAGAGTGGGGTAATTTAGAGCCCTAAGTATTAGTCAATATGTAATCAGCCTAAATATCTGTTCTGTTTAGAGTCGAGTGCACACATCATGCCACACAAATAGTAAAAATAGCAGATACAAGTCCTGACCAGAAGAGCTGGGTGTCAAAGATGAGAGGAATTTCTTTATTAAACTCTCTTATTTATGTGATTGTTTCCATGAACGTGTCATAATATCTATCAGTATGGCTTGTTATACAAATATTGAGGAGGGAAAAATCTATTAACATCCATGCACATCATTTATGTTTTTCTTTAACCAATTTTGACTGTATGAACACATTTTGTCAGCCTTGATTATGTGTCATTTTTTGTTTGAACATCACTTTCAAACTTATTTTCAATACCTGGCAATTAGGCTGGTATTTTTTTGTAACCATTAACACTAAGCTAATTATGGACTTTATCCTGAACGTTTTTAATGGTTGACACAAGTTTAACAAGATGCTGTATGCTAACTCTTGCAGTCTTGTGAGAATTTCATAGTGTTAAAATTGCAGCAAAATGAAGTTAACGTGTATATTAGTTGCATGCAAATTCCACAGAAAGAGCAGGAGCTCATTTACACATACACACACAAGAGAGAGACGTAAAAGTCTAGAGGTGAAAAGTAATAGCAATTGTATATCCATGTAATATCTGAACTATTTGGACAAAATTTTGTCATTTTATCATATTCATAAATGGAAATGTGAAAATACTCAGCAAATAGAAATATTCAAGCGTAAGCTCACTAGCTGATTCCAAATTGTGCTGAGATGACATCAAAATTTAAATGAAAATTTCTGGCTTCTAAGTTTAAGGGAGGGGGTTTACCACTAGTTTAGCAAAGAGCAAAGAAGGCATCTTCAGTTGGTGGTGAGTTTCAGGAAAAGAAACGTGTGGGTATTCATGGCAATTTTGTGACAGAACAGTATGTCGTGTCTCATGAGGAACACGCACAGACACCACCTGTGGGCACCGCTCCTGCTCAGGGTGGTTCCACAATGTGAGCCGCACAGACCACGTAAACCAGTGAAGAGCTGTGGCAAATAAGTTTAAAAGATTCTTTCCCCCCAAAATGGACACATAAGATTCACAGAAAGGTGGTGAATGTATCATAGGTACTTTTTAGGCTTTTCGCAAACAGTCTATATTCAAAGTAAATTCGGTATAAGGTTAAACCTGTTTACCTTTACAGTGAATAGAGAGTTGTTAACACTTTGTGGATACATGATTGAAGTCAGTTTGCAGGATTTACATCAGGTTTAAATCACATTGACAGTAAGCTCTGGGCACACTACAAAATCAAGCTGGCTGTTTCCAACCCCTGCAATCATCTCCCTTAAAATTTACACTGGAAGAACAGAATTTATCGAAGTATCATTATCAAATCATGAGCTTGCCAGATGCTTCATGAACAAATAGAAACTAGAAAAATAGTTTGTGATATGTGCATCAAAATAATTAGGTTTCCAAGTAAAATGTTAGCAGATTTTGTAAAATGTACAGTGTCCAATTAGGCTCTAGTTTTTAACACCATCTCTTTCACACTGATTATGCTCACAGGTGTAACGAATGTAAGGATTTTGTTAGCTTGGTCAAACTATTTCTAAGGCTTTCATGATAACCTCCAAACTAGCAAACAACTAGCAAACTGAATCTCATATTTAGGCAATTCTAGTTTCAGTTTGAACAAAAAATATTTCAGTATTACTGATCCACAGACTTTGAATGCTTAAAACATTAAATATTTTCAGAATTATTCTGTAAATCATGGTGATTTCAATCCAGTATGTGTGATAATATCTTTGTTCTGTATGAACTGTGTTCCTCTTTCTGCATGTGCAGAAAGCACACCGTCAGCATCAATCACCAACATCTTTAGAGATCAATGTGTACACTAACAAAGCATCACTCTTCAATAGCATATCTTCAAAGACACATTTCCCAGGTCTGGCAGGCAGAGAAAGACCAATGATGCTTGTAACAACTCTGTTTGGGTTGTTTTGCTAAGGGTGGCAAGGAATGTAATGAAAGTCCTAAGTACTTACCATAAGTCTGCAAATATCAGGCAGAGAAAGACCAATGATGCTTGTAACAACTCTGTTTGGGTTGTTTTGCTAAGGGTGGCAAGGAATCACAGAATGAAAGTCCTAAGTACTTACCATAAGTTTGCAAATATCTTCACTTATACAATGTACTATCTGTTAGAAATCTGATGTTTCTAATCTAAGAAAGTTTTATAGTTTTCTTTTTCCCAAAGGCTAAGTTTGATGAAAGGAAATCTAAGCACCATATCTTATTTGCAATATTTGCCACTTACAAGTCCTGTCTGTGTAGATCCTTCTAGTTTTAACACTACATGACTGAGAAAAAGATCTGTAGAGGTGGCTGTTATTATTAGTATTCCAGAAAATAATTGCTTCATTTCAGGGCACAATATATAAGATAATTGTGTTTGGTTTTTTTCTGTTTGTGCAGTAAAAATCTGATGAACTAAGTAAACAGAGATAAAAATCAGGGCTGTTCTGGTGAATTACTTCAAATTTTGGATTTATTATGACTAGGCAAAAGACCTGTGTGACTTCATCTACCCCAAAAGAGTAATAAGAACTACTAATAAGCTCTCACAGTTTATTCTGTCTGCTATCATGTTATGTATATTACATTAAAAATAAAGAAAAACAATTATATAAGAGCAATCACAAAGAGATTTTCTTCTCAGTTGAAAAACAGATTTATAATAAATGATTTAAAGGTAGGTTACATAATTTAGATTTTACATTCTTTGTTTCCAATTAAAAGTGTATGCAGAAAGAGGCCAGCTCAGGCAAAAACATAGTTTTAAAAATATACAACAGTCTTCTTTGAGGAAAGATCATTGACATTGTCATTTAACATGTAATCAAAAGAATTACTTTCTTCTTTGAAAAAATACAGCACTTACCCAATTACAGAAAAAGTAAGGAATAATGTATATTTTACAGTCTATTAATGGTTTTAATATACACATGTAAGTATCATTTCTTTGTATGTACAGCTAGGGCATGAAATTTTAGTTGGATCAAAATAGAAAAATGTTCTTGGTGGCTCTAGCACAAGAGCAGGTCACTGACACTTCAAAAGACTTGAAGACCTAGAGATAGCATTTGAAAATGTCACCTGAGAGCCTGCCAAAGTTTCCCTTCACTTCCCTTAGTTTCCCATGCTGGACCTACATTTAAAACAAAGAAATTTTTTGTTTTTTATATATATACACACACACCCACCCCCCATACATACCTTTTATTTTTTAGGTACAGCTTCTGCTGTGGTATAGCTAGAGGATGTAGAAGATAAAACCATTCCTTGTTATTCTCTAAGGCACCATCCCACAAATAGTGAGAGATTTTTCTGGCAGAGTTGTTGTGAGTAATCCTACACTAGGAATGGAAGTGGAGCAGATGAAATTAGTGCTTTTCTACTGCTTATGCTTGTTACTTTTATGATGGGAATTGATAACGTGAAGGTTGCACATAATTTGCCCCTGTAAAATGCACCCAGTAGAGCTTTCTGGAGATTGCAATTCTGGTGAGACAAAAAGCATGACTCCTAACATAAGAACACTTCACAAGAATACCCCAAGTCCCCATAACTTTAGAAGTCTAGAAGGGCAATCTTCTCTGCTAGAGTGATGCCTAAAAGGGTTCCTGGGAACTAAGCCATCACCTTTATGTATGAAAACCATGGAAAGCAGCCGTTTTTTGAGAAAGAGCGATAGTACTTCATCTCTGATTATTAGAGAAAACAAGTTTTACTGAATGGATACCTTCTTGAAGTACCTTTTATTCTATTTTTCACAGAGTGACCTTAAAAATAAAATTTTAATAAATAATAAACATGTATCTGCAAGTTTCTGCTTCTACTTCAGCACCTGCTGATTTTACTTCTGATTATTCTTTATTGCCTTGACTCTACATTAATAAAACATACCTTTGGAAAAGCTGTCTCAGGCTTGTTTTATAATGATAAATATTGTAGGCACTGCTTGCTTTTGTTCATCATTTACTGCCAGGCACCTGAGTACTGAAAATAACAAGTCACCTCTAAAGATGTGCCAAGTGACCGTAGCTAATTTGAGAACCCTGTATCATTTTCAGGTCTGTGAACACCACAATATTTCAGCTCCCATGGATCTGTTAAAAAGGAATCAGCCCCAATAATGACACAAAGTTTTAGTCAGAATCTTCATAATTAGACAACATCAGGATTAATATATGTGTAGTACATGCTTTTATTAACAAATTCTTATGGAAAGTCAGAACTCAATGTAGCCTTCTGAGGAAGAATGGTAGTTTGATGCACTACAAACTCTCAAACACAGTTTGTACTCTTCTGGGTTAGAAAGGCATTTATAAAATAGCTGCTTAGGGAGTTCTAAGTCATGCGCTCTACAGACTTGGGGTAACTACTTATTTCAGTATTTTAGAACTGAGCTACCAATTATGTGTGTTTCACTCTGTAGTAAAATGTGGTGTAAAATCCACATTTGCATAATATTTGAATAACAAAACAGAGTGAAAATAAAATTGATATTTAGAAGAAATGCTGAAACTTTTAGAATTAATATTAGATTATGACACCTCAGAAAACAAGAAACCAAGTTCTTCAATAATTGTTTTGTTCCCTTTAGGCTTGGGTTATAATTTTAGCTCGGTTTTTACCAATTTACTCCTCATCTTGAGGAGATTAAAACATAGTTGGCAGAAATAATTTATATCTTATCTAAGAAAGGGAGTACTTTTTCACAGCAATCATTTCTTAGACTAACTGGGATTCTATGGTCATTCCATGTTCCTGTTTTAAGCAACTACCTATTTCACTGCTAGTGCATTTGCAGGAAAACATTCTTTTGAGCCACAGAAAATAGTGGGAGCTTATGCCTTTCTTATGGTTCATATTTGCTATGTATCAAATATGATAGATTTAAATGATTATGATAGATTTTAAGTATCACTTAAAAATGTATGCTGATTTTAAACAAAAGTTATTTATACAATATGCAATGGCTTAAAACATGGATTTATCATTATAGCATTCCTGTATTTGGAAGTCTATGAGAGGTGAAAAATATGACAGTGCTTTTGGATCCATAAAAATGTATTACCATTTAAAAAAAAAAAACAATTACACTACTATTTCAAATACTGGCACATTGACTTTGCTACATTTAGCTTAGTAAATGCTCCAACTTCTGCTGCACGTGCCATTTACCATATGTTACATTTGCAAACCCATTAATAAGAAGATTTTAGGATTACAACAAAATTACAGAAAAATTCTAAAGACTGAGGATTTGACTGATGCTGACTCAACCTGGTGACAGCAAACCAAACTGGGGTCTCCCACACATGTCACAAAACCCCTTATGTCCTTTCAGGACCGATGCTTTTATGCCACCTCTACAGAGCACAGTAACCTCTTCAACCTGCAGACGGATCTTGGGCTGACTAGGACACAAGGGCTAAAGGAGTACCACAAATTTCCTGTGCTGTCACTGCTCTTTCTGAGGTACTAGTAGCAAATGACCCCAAGGGAGCTCTCAGGCTCCATCCTGTCAGTGCAGAAACTGCAACTATACTTGGGGCTGACTACATGCATTGCAGTTGCTTGAACCATTAAGCTAAAGGCATACTCTTACCCCAACAGCTTAAGGATCTAAAATGCCTAGCTGAAGTTCTGCAAATTGTCCTTTTGCTTTGGTATTTTTGTAGTATTTTTTTTAATCAAACCCCGGACACCAAAGGAAGAGCAACTATTTTGCCATCCGCAAAGATGGGAGTTACTCACGATTGAAAAGAGCCCCAAGGGTGTAATGGAAAGCATGCAACCTCTTACACCCCTGCATGAGGTCATCTAATAGTTCACTACTGACTGACTGAATGAATTTTATGTACAGTTAATGTCAAAAAAACATGCTTTAGAATCTCATTTTTCCACCATTTCTCACGTAAATATCTTACCTTCAGCAAGGTGCACACTTTGTCACACTGACAATAGACTCCAGAAAACCTGTACTGATCCCTAAATGGGTTAGTCTGCTTTAATGGGCTTTCATTTCACTTAGAGTTCATAATTTCCACCCTTGAGTTAAAAATCAACAAACAAACAAACAAACCACAGAAGAAATACTCCATTTGTCCACCAAAAAAGAAGAGTGGAAGTTGATTATTTTTGTTTTCTTTTTTTAATGTGCCTAAGTGCTACAAACCAGAAAGAGTAACACTTTTGTGCTATGAGATGAAAGATTTACAGTATAGCCAGGATGAGATATTAGTGACATTCTTTTATTTCTTCAGTGGAACTTGATTTGGGGCACTGGTTTGGTACTTGTTTTATGAAAGACCTCACTTTGTGATTATTTGTATCCTGGCATAATAAAAGTTTGTTCTGTCCATATTTATCTCCTTTGTAAGTTGGTGTCTGAAATAAATATATATTTGTTCCATGTAATGAATAACTTATGGTACACATGGTTGAGTTGTAATCCCTAGTTATGAGTGTAAGAAGCCTCCAGATATGCTTTGGATTATTTATTTATCTGGTATGTGTTTAGAGAAACATTGTTCATTGTGTGTCTTTGTGGTGTTTTACTTGACTTTGCTGTTTAAAATAAGGGGTTAGATTCTGGTGTCACTATTAAAACGATCTTCCATTAATATTTGGGGGGGGAGAGGGCTTTGTTCACAGAAGGATTACTAAACCACTGCCATAAAGTAGTACAGTTTTTTCTGAGAGTCATCATAACGGACATTAACTACTGGGATGACTGAGCTTGTATCTATTTGTAGTAACAGCTTAAAACACTGTACAAACTTCTCTATTCAAGCAAGGATTTCTTTAGTTTCTCTTCTTCGTTCATGCTTATCTAACCTGTAAAAGAACTAGTTCTTTGTGGCTCTTTAAAAAAACAAACTGTTCTATGGAGCAAAAGAGAGGAATTGACCTAGGCCAAAAGAGTGACCCTACAGCACATTCTTGGAAAAGGAAGCACTTTAGAGAAGTCTAAAATGAAGAAACCCATATGCTATGTACTGAGTTCAGCAAACTAAGTACTAACACGAGCTCAGCTTCACTTGAAGTGAATGAAGTAGACCACGGTTATCTTTTCCTTAAACCTCTGTAACAAAGGAAACTGGGACAGTGCCTCTTTTAACATCAGGGCTCAGTGGCTCCATCAGACCCACAATGTAAATCCTGCTATTCTTCAAGAAGAACAGGCTCCTACTAATTCATTAACTGTACCAACAAACCCACCATTTTCTTAGGAAATAGACCAAGTTCAAATTTTTCATTCCAGAGTTGATCTTGAGATCATCACTGTACTCATGAGTAACCCCTCTTCCACCTACACTGTAACTTGAAACCCACTCAAAAACTACTCCCAAGGCATATATTATTTTTCAGTCACGGTACTATGTGACAGTGATGTTCCTTTGTGCTGTGGGAACTAGGGCCCTTCTTGGAGTTTAGTTATATGTTCTCTGCTTTCCTGTCTACCTGAACATGGGGGTAGCAGCAAGAAAGGCAAAGGAGGAACTGTGGCCCTGGGAAGTGCGACCAGGCAACTGCCTGTGCTTGAGGCATGCAAGCCTGAGGATATTCTCAAACATACAACATACTTGGGCAGTTGTTGCGTGCAGGGTTATTCTGGCAGCCTCAATACTCTCTAGGGGTGGTGCAGGCTGCTGGCAGCTTGTAAAAGTAGGTGCTGCAGCTGAAAAATGGCATTTACAGACTTGAGTCCAAGTTCAAAGAGAACCTTAAATATTGTCATGGATTTAGCCGCTTGTGCATGCCTTGGGAGAGACCTAGAGAGGGAACTGTCACAGGCAGGCAAATGCTTTTCTTTAACTCTTCACTTTAGAAAAGGAAATTCAGGCTGCTTTTCTGAAGTCAAGCTTACTTTTCCCTTGTGCTTGCTTAGCCCTATCAATCTCAATTATTGGAGGCCAGACACAGTTTGACGTTTTTAACTCACTGGGTCAGCTAGGAGTAAAGGTAGTAAGAAATACAGATAAAGAGATGCTGAGTGCCACTGGTGTTTTATGTTAACAGAGCATCACTAAACCTACAATTTGCCATCTAGGTCACTATAATCACATAAAACACGTTTCTAGACTCATCGATGATGGCAGTGTTGGAGTGCTGAAAGCATTCCTGAAAAAAACACATGAAATGGGATACTAATACTAATAGCGGGAGGAAAACAGTGAGGACTCTTGCTGTGGTTTATGTTTTCATGAGGCAGAGTCTTGCTGTGTATGACTTTGGTTGCTAAGCATTTCTTGTTTATTTTCCTGCTTTTGAAAGTCAATAAGTTAACAAGCATGCTACTGATTAATTCCTGTCTTTGCTTTGCCTTGCGAGAAAAATAGTAGCCCTGAGGAATATACCCTCCTTCCCTACTATGCTGTCTCATGGTTTGAAAAAAAAATGATCTGTAGGATGTGAAAGAGTGCACATCCTTTTGTTGTCACAATGATATGTGCAAGGTAAATAATGATTAGCCATTGTTTTCTGAACAAAAAGTTCAATCTCCAGGCCCCATCCTGAACAGTGTTCATTGTAGTGTTTAGGGTTTATGAAACTTAATTCCGTGACAGAGAGCTCTAATGAGATACTACTATGGATCAAATGGAGTTAAAATAGACCTTTCTGGCAGACCACAAAATATGTTCTTCAGCTTGAAAAACACATTGAACTTCAAATGGTCAAAGGGGAGATGGTAAGAAGTTCTTTCAGCATCAGCTTCATCATTTATTGTGGCTCTCTTCTGAGAGGGCTAAGCTCTCTTCTGTATGTCGCAGTAGCTGTCCCCTGTCTTTTGCAGTCAAATAAAGAGCCAACGTCAACTCAAAATGAACCTTACTGAAGCATGTTTACATAGCTGATAGTCCTTTCTAGTGGGTATAGTCCCACTAATCCCAAGTTTTCAACCACACTAAGGGTTAGTGAGTGATTTTTTCACTTACTGATGGATTTCTGAGAACTCTTTACATAAATATGCATATGACTAATGCATATCCAGGAATTTAAATCAGACATTTGCAAAATCAATAACATTTATCTGACTCTGATTCCTGTGTTCTTTGCAGACATTTAGAATTCAGTCTACAAATACCAGGTTTCAATTAATTCGAAACAGTTTATCTTAATTAGTATGAGTTACCATCCTAACAAGAAATAAATTATCTCAACACAGAAGGTGAGTTCTGTGAACTGCTAATGACCATCTGAAACCTTTTTGGAAAACAAGGGACAACTGGGAATTTGGGTGTTGGAGAGACAATTTTTGCTACTTCTTTATTCTAACTATTCCTGGCACTGTGAAAAAAAACCAACTAGATCATATCCCCAGATTATTTTGAACCCTGTAAAAATGAGGATAATTTTCATTCCCATCAATATTCATTAAATATTTAACAAACTAAATTTTAAGGTCAAAACTTCCTTTGCTTAAGCTATTTTCAGCAGAATATGAATACTACCTCTAAGTAATATATCTAGCAACCCAAAAGCTTCTGTCGTCCCCTCTTTGTCTACTCCAATATCCACAAAGAAAAGAGGGCCCAACTGATAAGACTAAAACAAATTTTCTGCCTTTCAGGCGGTAGATGAGATAGATTTCTCTTTGTTCTGCTCTTCTCTCTTAACTTCCTCTCCCAAAAGAGTGTTTGAAGAGATCTCTGTAAGATTAAGGAAAGGGGAGAAGTCACGTTTAATGTCAGCCAAAGCCATCCAAACTGTACCTTTTCATTGGTATGAGCAAAGACATTAATCAGCTTCAGTTTATTAAAATCTTTGAATAAAATTCATAGCTTATTCATCATCTTTCTCTCTTTTTGAGCTCTTAGAATAGTGCAAAAAAATCCTGATCCTGTGTTGCCAGTTCCAGCGATGAAACTTGTAGCCAGAAGTAGTATATCCTCAGGTGAAGGTCATATACAGGCTTACACTTAGTGGCTTTCATTCTAATGAAGACCCAGCTGACTTTCTTGTAAAAGAAATCAGGAAAAAGATGGAGATAGAAAATTTGTCTCTGCTGAAAAACTGTATGGCACTTATGCCCATGATGGAATGGAAATTATGGGAGACATTCAGGTATCAATACAGAGGAAACTACTGCCATTTTAGAACTATGTGATACTTCCACGTTGTGTGATTTGATACAGGACCTGCAGAAAATCCGTGCCTTTCTTGAGAAATACCTGGATACATTATGGCATCATATATGTCCTGAATCCTGAGGTTTAGGTGTGCACTAGGTGCTGTAAGTCACATCTGACTGACAGGTAAAATAATAGGATAGATCTCACAGCTTGAGGTTCATAACGTGCTATTGGTACTGGAAATTCAAGGGAATTGAAACACTGAGCTCCTTCTTATAGTTGTCATGCCCTTAATCACATGGGGTACTGATACCCACCTGGCTGTAACTAGGCATTTGTAATGCACTTTCTGCAAGGTATTTTGAATAGACTGAATGAAAGATTCTTCGTCTTCTCTGAGAAATAATTTTGTGCACTAATACGTGTTTGCATCTGCTGACATCCTTATTCCTCATCTTCCTTTTACTTTCTCTTCCTCACTTTTCTCTTTTTTCAATCTTTACCTTCCTTGTCTTCTGTTAGAAATAACTTGCTTGGGTAGCTAACACCTTATTTTTGTGGCATCTCAGAGATTAGGAGTGAAAAGGTAGCTAAAAACAATGATTTAGGAAGCCTGATGCTGGTACAAATGTTCTGGGCCTCTGAGTATGTGGTATGCTTTGACAATGTTTTGATTCTGTTTTTCTTCAGCAGCAAGGCTGTAGAGTAAGTCAGTAAAAAAACCCACAGAGTTACATTTTATGTCATTCTAGTTCTTTCTTTTGCCTTTCCGTATGTAATTTTATCATGTTTTGTCTTCAAGGAAACAAGATTGATCTCAAACAACGTTGAAGACAATAGCTTCAAACACATTTCAAAAAACTTTCCCTCTTTTCCAAGTAAAAGGCAATTAATATGTTATTAATACCACCTAAAAGCCTGTCAAGCAAGTTGTTTTCCCTTTGAAAAAATTCCTCAGCTTAGGAAAAAAAACAATAAGGGAATCAAATATGTGCTTACTGATTTTTTTAAGTACAATTTTACATAACATTTATATACATATATCTTTTAAAACGGACACAACATCTTAAATGTCAGTTGCTTACACTGGAATGAAGCACAGTAAGCCCATGTACTTAAAATTTGAAAACTTCTTTAAAATTTATGGTCATGGTCACATGTTGCTCTGATTCCCATTTACTTTACCTAAATAGACATGATGCTTACAATAGCAGTATGTTAATTAGTTATCTGTACTACTGTATCAGTTGGTCTACAAAGCTATTCTAGCTAACGTTGTTCCTGGGATTGTGAATAGAGCGTGCTTGCAGTCATAGGAAACAGTCTTGCATGGCCTCCACTCTACAGTATATAACTAACCAATCACTGCTCTTGCAATGAATCATTTCAACAACTGACATTTGTTATAATTAACACAATTTGTCATCTCTCTTTGAGAAAACAGCTCTGGAATCATCACAGTGTCATGGGCTCTAAACTCCCTTGCAAATGCCAGAAAGGGATGTGTTTCATTGTTTTGCAGCACTTCTACATTTATAAATGGAATGAAAAATACGGTCTGAAGTGCTTAGGTAAACCCGGGAAACAGAAAATATTAACTTTACAGGAGATAAAACCGTAATTAATGCTAATTTTCCAGCACTGGATGTAGTAACTTCTGTCAAATTAAGCTGAAACAAAAAAAAAAAGTATTAATTATAAATCCTTTTATATTAGTATCTTCAAATATTTTGGATACCATTGGTATGTTTAAACTAATAGTTATTAAGTATTTTATCCAGAGAAATTATTTATTCTGCTATAAAACCAGAAATAGAATCAAACAAAAAAAAAGAAAGAAAATGAAAGCCTGTACACTTAGAAAAACCATCCTAAATAACATCTGTCACTTATACTTATTAATATGACATGCATGTTTTTTCAGTCCCTATGGAAAAGTGAAAAACAAGAAAGAAGATATGATGCTTAGGTTGTTTATACAATATATGTATCTTATGATACATGATTTATAAAATAGTATGACAGATAAGAAAAATATTGATAAACAGCAAGAATTAATCCATATTTGAAAAAATAAATAACTATTTAAAGAAGCTGTAGAGAATCCTAGGAATAAGAGGAGTCATCTCAGCTATATTTGGATAAATCTTGATTTTTTTTTTTTTCTTTTGGGAAACAGAAAATAAAAAAGAAACAAATATGTCAGAAAGCCACTCAGGACAAACACTCTCTGGATGGGAAAACTAGCAGGGAAGTCCCACAAATTCCTTTCCACTTTTCCCCCAGCCACTGGAGCAACTAAAGGGTAATGTTAGTGCTAAGAATAGTTTATTTCCTTCTTTGGGAACTGAAGTTTCCCTTTTATACCCTTTATCTCATGCTGACAGAGAAAAGAAATATTAAACTGCTCGTAAAATAAATCTCTGCTCACATCTAGGCGCTTGTACACACTTCTCAAGAGGTCTAAAAGGGGCCTTAAGTACAGATGACAATCATATGTATGTGGCTTGAATATGTGGAGAAAAAATTGACTTAAGCCAACAAAGTATCTTGTTTAGAGGAATTCACTACAGTCTTGTACTATTTTTATCAGAAAAAACATGTTAGAAATGTTCCAACTATTGTGATTGTTATGTGTTTCCTTGCTCCTACAGACTTGTGATTAGGCATAAATCTCAGCCTTCATTAAAAAGACTTAAGTTTATACTTTTCCTGTTAAAAAGAAAAATTTCAAAATGAACAACAGCAAAAAAACTCATAATCAACAGCCAAATAGAGATAATAATGTATTTTAAAATAATTCCTGTGTACTGCAAACCAAACTAACGATTTCTGAAGAACTTTCATTATTTTCAGAGGTTTGTGGTTCTCAGTACTGTTTCCACACTAGGATAGGAGGACTATTACCATTTGTTGCAGAAGAGAAAATAACAAAACAGGCTAAATAACAGCATAACACAAGATTCAGCAAAATATACGTACACAGAGGAGAGTATGATTATATATACGGCAACACCTCTCACTCTGGTATCTCAGAAGGTTCCTTAAAACTAATATGAGGAAACTGTCATCCAATCTAGGTAACCTATGTTTCTGATTTATCAGTCAGTTAGTTTCATTTAGGTTTGATTGATTATACTTAGGCTTCATTAATTATTCAGAAAGAACTTGATTCAATTATTTTACTAATACTGCCGTATGACTAATGAGTGTTGTACTATAAGGGAGCCGATGTTTCTTACATGCTTTAGCACATCAGCAGTACCAAGAAACAGGAACCTCATTTTAAATCTGAAAGCATGGTTCCGCTGAGGCATACAGAAGAAAATACATCATTATGTCATATTCTCATTCGTAGGAGAAGGATGAGATGCAGACAGGACATAGCGAGAAGGAAGGGGCTGATTTTGCCACAGGCAGGAAGTGCCGAGTCGCGGAGAGGAGCCCCTCTGGCAAGCGTCCACCTAGGAACTCCTCAGGGTTTCCTGGCCATGAGGCAGGAGAAAGTAAACGCTCGTTCTCACATGCTGTGCGGCTAGTGAAAACCCTGAAGCACCTTACACATTAAGCAGGGTTTTGAACATGCATTTATAATGACTAACGCAGAATAGAGGAGTAACAGTGCTGGAAGAGAGCAGTAGGGCTGGAGGGGAAGGCAGGCAAGAGGTCATTCGGTTCATCTGCATGTGGAGAGCGACTGGTCTCCTCTGTTTCCTGACAGACTCCTGTCTTAACTTCTGAAAGCTCCTTAAGGCTTTTTCATACTCAGTCATACTGACTCTGCAGTTCTCCCAGACAAAAAAGTTAAGTGTTTCATTCACCTTTGTGTTGAAAAGATCTCCAAAGACTGTGCCTGGGTATGGGTTTATGGCTGTTAATTCGTGTCCCCTCCATCATAGACAAGCAGACCAGATGGCTCAGCAGCAGCAGTCTTTTAAGTATTCAAATATAGCTACACCCCTCCTAGTCTTCTTGGACTAATTAAGACACTTTTAAAAATAGTATTGTTCATGTAGGTCATGTTTTCCAAGCTTTTTCTCTCCTCTTGGCTCTTTGCATCACCTAAACGTGGCCACAGTCATCTAGCAGTCTTCCCCATGTTTAATAAAGCAGAGTATTTCCTAAGGCTTAATTTTATATAAACCAATAGGATTGTTTTATTCACATTCACTTTTTTCTTTTTTTCTTTTTTCCTTTTTCCTTTTTTTTTATTTTTTAAATTTTGTGTTTGATTCCTACAAATTAAGACAGTGATTTTCCATTGAACCTTCCCATTGTCTGGATTACTACTAGTCAGAGTATGTTGGACTATAGATTGCAGAAGTGCCTTTGTTTTATGTTAACGGGTGATGAGAAAGATTTTCTTCTTCTCTAGCTTAGGCATATGTCGGATTTTTAAATAAAATAGTAAAATAAAAATCAGACCGTAAAATAAGTATCTAAACTATAAAGATGAAGGCCACAATTTCATAGAGACACAAATGTCCTTTCCTATAATGAAATCAGACAATGAGATGACTGTCACAGAAAGAGAAAGACAGTCATCTGAAAGGTATTTCAGCAAACCATTGTCACCCTCATGGATTCAGTAGACTATGATTGCACTTGTATGGCAATGGAAAGTCTGCCATGGATAAGATGATAAAATGTTCCAGTACGATAAAATGTTCTAACGTGATAAAAATTTGGCAGCACTCACAGCCTCTCTTCCTCTAAGCGCAGTGATCAGCAATCACTAGTCTCTCTTCTGCTTTGTTCTTGTAAAAAACAAGCCAACACCCCAACAAGCGAAACATGTTTGCTATTTGCTTCATGAGAATGTGTTAAAGCAAGTAGAACTGTCTCTGAGCAGAAGCTGGAGCGAGGAGTTAAAAGAGTTAAAGTTTTTCCAAGAGGAAATATGAGGTAACCTAAAGGAACATGGCACAGAGTTATCACTGGGACTTGCTGACAGAAATAACCGATACAGCGAATCTAGTCCAAGGTCTGCACGCAGGCACACAGAGCAGTATTCGTATGCAGAGTAGAAGCGATCAGACGCCTTCGTGCTCCCTGGTAAGCTTGAATCCCAGACCGTGTTCGTTTAACCTGAGCCTGAGATAAAGTTTCAGAATCACCTGACATTCACAGCTTTGCAAGTTTTCAGTACGCAAAGAGACAGTCACGTCGGTTGTGTTTCATGCCGGGATTCGTACTAAAAACAACTAACCTCAAGGGAAAGTACCTCCATGGATGGAGACTGCAGAACAAGCTCACAGTCCAGCAGAGACGTGAAACTCAGTGAGATCTGCAGAATTTCGCCTCTCTGAAAGGCACACAAGCACTTGTCCTCGCTTTTCCAAGTAACTACACCACTTTTCTGCTATTAACCAGGTAGCTGTTTAAAAGCATCTGAAAAATTGCAGGAAGAGTCAGCCATGGTTTTGCCACAACTCATAAGAGCTGTCTTTTATGAAAACAAGCAAACAAAAAAAGGCACCTGGCCTTCAGCTCCCAGACGGGACAAGTCAGGAATCCCAATCTGATCCCACGCTGGAATTTTCTAATGCTATACTTGGCACTGCTAAGGGAGTTTAATGTACTGGAGGTAATCTGCACACTAGCCAAACCCTTCAATGCATCAGCAACTGACACAGTTCATGCCTCTGGAGTTTAGTTTTAAAATGCCATCAATTAAAAACAGGGAGGGGGGACTTAATTACTCGCAAGTTTTGCTGCGCTTCTGAGGCACAGAGAAAGATTTTTATGAACTGCAGAAGGAGGCAAAAGATTGTTTTTTAATGACCTTCTGGAAGAATATCGGTTTGCAAAGTGAGGAAACAAGTGAATTTTTGAAAGATACGTGGGCCTCGGGGAGTTTGAAACAAAGAGAAGTGAAGTCTAACTGATTGAAAAAGTAGTTTGGGGTCAGCATATTGAGAAGACACTGCAGTACACTCGCTATCGCTTGGTACGCCTGGTGTTATAGTACAACTCGCTGCTGTTTTGTGGCTCTTAGAGGAGGGAACAAATTACGTGCCTCTTATGCTAATTTTACATATAAGGCCTGTGGTAAATAATCTGAAGTTTTCCTCTACCGTTCTGTACTGTCCAATACTATGAAATGATGCTAATGGCCAATTATTTCTGTGTGGGCTATTTGTAGAGATGAAATTTATTTTAATATTAACATTTCTATGAAGGAGTGCACAAAGTGTTCTGCTGTAGTGTATCATCAAGTGGTACTGAGTGGTTCTATAATTTAAATAACTTTAACTAGAATGTCTCTGCTTAAATAGATCATGTTTCTGTGCCATTTTATTTCGTTGACTAAAAAATCCCACACTAATTTCTGAGCTGCTTGGGAACTAATTAATTTTAAATCTGTTTAACTGTTACACAAGTTAAAGTAATAATCTGTTGAAAGTAATTGCAGTGGAAAATTTTTAATTTAAAGTTCCAGAAAGCAATACCTACACTTTTAACATCACCAAACTATGTGTCCTATTAATGCACATAATCTCAGTTTCCATTAGCTGACAAAAGTACGAAAATAGAAAGGAAGTATGTAAAGCCAAAAGGAGAGGAAGAACTCACAAGAAATGGAAAATGTACTGTAGGAAAATCTAATTGGCAGTACTATAATGCAGGACTCAGGAACTATAACAAGATAAAGCAGTAGTCCACTGGGCTGCTACGCTGACAGACTGTTTAAGACCTAGTCTTTACACTGATGCATTCTTTTTGGTAGTGTTCTGTGAAATTACATACTGTGTTATGGCTGCTTTTCAACAAAGTGATGGAAAAATAAAATATACAAATAAATCTCCCTCAGTTGAAAAACAGCAAGCTACCTGCTGATAGCTATGGACTACACAGTTACCTGAGAGGATGTTAAAACCGTGTGCAATGTTTCTTTAAACATGTGAGACAAACTCAAGTGACAAACTTGTCTGGGAAAGATTTTAGATAAAAGCTGTAGAATGAAGAAGGGGGAATATAGGAAGTTTAGGAATAGTATCTGTCAACTTTTCGAGATGTGCAGAATTCTACATTACTCTAGGCCCACAAAGATGGTAAAAAAATATTGATTGTTAAAGACTTTAAATGTTAAACTGTGGGAAGATGAATTTCACCTTATTACTACCAGCCTCTACTACCTTTTAGATTAAGTGGCATGGCAGAGAGGGCAAAATACACTGAGAGTTTTGCAAGCATAGCTTTGAATATTAACCTCAGGAAACTACAGACTATTACCAGAATAAACTCAGCTGCTTGTGAAATTTTAGAAGCAGAAGCTGAGTGGCCACACACATCACAGAGGTAACAAGTCATTGTAAGCTACCTGCTTACAAAAGCCTAAAGTTGTGGGGGGAGAGGAGGGAGAGGGGAAAACAGGAGGATTAGATTGAGGGTAGTTCGGCTGCCCCTTATGGCTTCAAAATATGTCTGAAAAAATAAAGTCATTGGGCAACTCAGTAAGGAAAAACTTGTGTCAGCTGAAACAAATTTAAAACGATGAGTGAATGAAATCCTCCAGATGTTGCAAAGTGCTGTTGTTAAAATTGATATTTTTTTTTTAACGAGAAAATGAGAGAAATAGGTACACATAAATCTATAATATTTTTGATGCTCAGGGAGAGACCTTTAAGGAGATGTTTCAGGCCTGAAAAAATTATTACACTCAGGCTTTAGACCTCTTAGAAATGGATTTATAATGAAACTCCTGACACTCCCTGAGCTATAGTTGAACAAATTGCTTCTGTCCTGGTGTAATGAATAACCTCAGCATCAGGGTGCTTTCCTTACATACAGGAAGGAAAAAAGTCTGATTTCCTATTTTTAAACTTCCTTTCATCTATCAGTCTTTCTTTTCTTTCCTTTATGCGAGGTATCTGCATAACTTAATGTACAATTTTTCAGAAGTTGTGCCACAGTCCTGTGACATTTTGGCTCCATAGTAGTACACTGCATAAGACCTGTCTGGTTATTATCTCTGCCACCCAAGAACTTAAAGTGCTGCTCTCTTTCCACACTTCCAGCACATAGCCACTATCTGAGGCTCACGTGCACTAGCTATCTCACATTCACAAAATGTATGGGGTTCCAATACGATGAGAACAGTCTAAAGAGGGGTAAATGAGTCTATTTTCTCCTTAATTATCTGAACATCTTCATTCTGGAAGTGTCTGAAAACAGTTAGTGTATCACATAAAGGGTGGGTTGAGTTGACTGTGTTATATAATTAAGGGTGGGAAAACAAGCATCAACATTTCTATCATTTCACATCACAGGTTCAGTATATTCTGATTTTATGATCTGATCATAAACTGGCTCTTACAGAAGGAAACTGTCATATTGCAGCTTATTTACAGGGTCTCTGAATTTTGTAAGGAGAAACATATGTGACGGTCTCTTTGAAGAAATTATAAAAAATAGGTGTTATAGGAGAAGTTTATATGATTAAAGTAACCAAGTTAATTAAATTAAAACAGCTAGCATATAGTAAAACCTGATAGGAAAGACTGCACTGTTCCCTCCATTTTTGGAAGCAATGTGAAAGCAAATATTATGCTAGCAGTGAGCCACATTCCAGGCGTTGGTATCAGTGAATAATTCCCACTGCCATTGGGGAAACTGCAGTCATGTGTCTGTGGGAAAACAATTTTTTAAGGACTGAAATATGATCTTGTAATGCCGCTTGGAGTGTTTGCAATACCTTGCCATCTATTTTTATGAGTCTAGCACTAGGTGTGCCGTTTAGTAGGCCCTCCTGAAAGAATAACTGAACTAATACGATTACTTCTGAAACATTTACTTTGTGATACAGTCTCAATTCAAAGGCTTGTTATGATATCTTCTTATCTTACCTACCCAGAAGAAAGTAATGACAATCAAAGTATGTATAGTACACACAAGCAGAATATTAACTTCATTGAAGATCAATCAAATGATCTCCAAAATAAGTTTTCAATCTGTCCCAAGGGACATTATAGACATGGTTTTAGTCTGTATTTGAGAACATCAGAAACTCGCAAGTGTTCTTTATAGAGTTATGGTCAAAAGTGGATATACTCAATGAAATAAATTCATATGAAGTTTCAACTGTCTAGGATTAAGTTCACATGGGAAAAGTTACCCTTTTCTCCCCACTGATGGTTGATTTGGAGGTATACAAAGTAAGAGCAAATAAGTAAAACATTTTTTTGCTTTTGGATATAGGACCTAAATATGGTTAATCTTTTTTTTTTTTTTTTTGCCTAGCTAAAGAAAACTTACCTTAGTATAGTCTTTGTATCATCAATCTTGTCAAAGGCCTAAACTGAATAAACCAAAGGTTTTTCATGACTGTGATTTTAATCTAAAATACGCATTTTGGGCTATTGTGGCTGGAACAGGAGAGGCATTGGAACTCTTTATGGTCTTTCACGTTCAGTTGATGTGGAGTGCTTTGCTTCCATGTTGTTCCCACGAGGGTTTTTTTGTGCTACCTCTAAAATGTGGAACTTTTCCTGAAGTGTAACTTATCTCCAAAAAGAAAAAAAAAAAAATTGCATCTAAGCATCCTTTAATTTTATGTAACAAATTGGCAACATTCTGTTTTAGTTCAGTAAGTTTTGCTCATCTCTTTCTAACGTGCCACACTTGTATGATTGCCTAATACTGCTGAACTAAGACAGCAGCAGCAAGTTGTGCAATACCAGATCTCCTTTGCATCATTAGGGATGGTCTATGAAGCAAATGTCATTAACTTGTGAGGAAAGGAAGCAAAACTGACAAATCCTCATTGACAAACTTCCCTCCATTTGTTCATTAGTCTTTATTAAATAGCAAATTTAATATCAACATCTTTGCATAAAACAAGGCACTGAAGTCTTTCACCATGAAAAGTAATGTTGTTTAAAATTAAACTCGCCTTTGGGTTTCATTTAAAAATTAACATTGTAATCTTTGTATTCTATGTTGTGAAGCCTAAATGAATGCTAGATAATGGAAATAATGAGACACGGGAGCATGCGGGGTGGTGCACTGTAGTTCACACAGTGAAGTGTTAATTAATGGAGCCAACGCTGAGAAATCACAAAATTTATTTCTGCTCTTTTTCCCTCTGTTGTACAACGTGAAAAACCATGGAATAGTGATGTGACAGCAGAAATCAGGGTCTTTCCATGCAGATTATTTATTTAGATTTGTTGGAACAAAATATTAAATAATAGTTTTTTTCCTGAAAATGTATAATCCATTTCAGATCTGACTGCATAAAAACAAGATAAGTAGTAAATCCAGTGAAATCTTACACAGGAAACTTTAAACAAATACTTCAGAAAGCCAAAGAACAGTGTGGATTTCCCTAGTAAAAGAGCATATCTGCTTAAGGAGTGGTACCTTTTTGCCATCAAATTCTTGCCATCCAGTTCCCTAAGCTCTGCAGTATTAGCTTGTTTCTGCGACCGTAAGCAAAAAGAGGGGGGATCTAGTTATTACTTTAAAATGCAGGATTTATATCTATTTGAAATGATCTGTTACATTTTTAATTTAGCATTTCTAATTTCAGCATTTCAAAGACTTGTAGTAAGTCACCTTGTGTTTATATAATCCACTATTTCTAAGCCACTTTACATTTTATTTCAGAAATAGGTACTGGTATGAAATAAACAGAAAAAGCTCTCATCATTGTTTGAAAAGCAACAAAATGCTTTGTCCTTCATTTAAATTCTGTTCTTAAGGGTTTTGCCTTTGTGCTGGTTTTGGCTGGGATAGAGTTAATGTTCTACATAGTAGCTAGTACGGTTCTGTGGTTTCGATTTGTGCTGAAAACAGTGTTGATGTTTTTGTTACTGCTGAGCAGTGCTTACACAGAGTCAGGGCCTTTTCTGCTCCTCACCCCACCCCAATAACGAGTAGGCTGGGGGTGCACAAGAAGCTGGGAGGGGACACAGCTGGGACAGCTGACCCCACCTGACCAAAGGGATATTCCATACCATATGACATCATGTTCAGCATATAAAGCTGGGATGAAGAAGAAGGAAGGGGGAGACGTTTGGAGTGATGGCGTCTGTCTTCCCAAGAAACCATTACGCGTGATGGAGCCCTGCTTCCCTGGAGATGGCTGAACCCCTGCCTGCCCGTGGGCAGTAGTGAATAAATTCCTTGTTTTGCTTTGCTTGTGTGCGTGGCTTTTGCTTTGCTTATTAAAATGTTTCTATCTCATTGAGTTTTCTCACTTTTACTCTTCTGATTCTCTCCCCCATCCCACCGAGGGGGAGTGAGCACAGTGAGCAGCTGTGTGGGGCATAGTTACCAGCTGGGGTTAAACCATGGCAGCCTTGAAAGTAACCCTTTCTTCTCCTTTCTTATACCTGCGAGTGGGCAAGAGAGGCGTTCTCTGCCCCAGGTTACTGTATCTATGCTAGCAAATACAGGTTGGAAGTGGCTGACTGGCAAACTGCTAAGTTGTATCTCATGGACACCCAGGTGCATGGAAAAAAAGGTAACCAAGAATCAAAGAGGTTTTCCACCTGATTGCACAATGATTAAAACCAGTAATAATGTAAAAAAACCTGTCAGGGTAATTTTTTTTATCAGGATGGTATGTCCTTCATGAGCGTAGAGAAGTCTTTTGGCTAACCTTTTCATATGTAAGCAATTATTTTCCCCTGGAATTAGAGTGCACAGATAACTCTGTCTTTATGGAATATCTGTCTGTGCATTATGTTTTGAAGTCAACATCTATACTAATTCTTTGGCAGACTGTCTGGGGCTTCTGTGGAAAATGAGTAGTTCACGACTCCCAACCACAGAGACAAAAGTGTGTAGCTGCTGCAATGCTGAATTGTAAATGGAGTCTTTGTCTAATTGACTTGTATAGACAGAAAGGAATTGGATGCTACACTTGAAAATGTACATAAATTACCTGTCTTTCTACTGAAGCCTCCCAGTGAACACAAGTATGTGCAGGAAAAAGATTTTACTTCTAAATGACTTTGAAACTTGAGTAGAAGAGGAGCCACCTAAAAGTCCCTGAACATCACTATTGATATTTTATACTTATGCTTGCCAGTATAACCTGAGTCTATTTTTAGGATCCAACTCTAGAAAGCATTTGTGTTTCCAAAAGTAAAAACACTAGCCTGAACACAAGGCTATGTTGGAAAAATGCAGTCAAACAACACCCTTTCTCCCATGGTTTGATTTTCATGGGAAAAGAACTCCTCTCTGCAGAACTAAACAAATACATGACAAAGAGGATTTTTTTAATCTGGCTGATGAAGGGATAGGAAGTCCAAAACCATCTTAGTGAATGAACACATCATAAACACACCTAAAGAAGGTGATCCAGCAAGACTGTATATGACAGCAGAAGAGAAATGCTGACCTGTAGAAAGTGATGAAGAATATGTGTAACTTATCCCCTGTTTTCACTGAGGAGCTGAAGGGAATTCTGGGGGTTACTCTCTCTTGATCATATTCTTGAAATTATTTGCCTAAAATAATGATAAGCTTTGGATGATCACCAGATGATTTACACTGAGAAGAACATGGTCCAGAAAGAGCTCGGTACAACACCTACCAAAAAATGTTTTGATCAACAGTTGCAAAAGAAAATATGTGAACATAACCTCCATTTCTAAGCCCAGTAATACACATGAAAATAAAACTGAGAAAGTGATTACTCTGAATGCAGTCAAGACATCAAATCAGCAAATACATAGTTCATAGTTTTGTGTGTGTGATATTGCTATGTACAAAAGTTCATGTTGGATCCAGCTGTTCCTCATAATGTTTCGCCTTTTGAAAAGAAATCTGGAAAACAGTGAGTTAATTAACAAAATGAAGCAGAAAATGCTATGTAACTATGTCCTTCTGTTCTGAAAGAACAAAAACATATGAACACAATGGGTTTGTCGTAGTCTTAATGTGACAAGGGAAAATGTAGTTTTCTCAGCCACATATAAATGTGGCTTCTCTCTCTGTCCTTTCCAGAACAAAGATATTTTTTGATTTATGTTCAACCAGAATAGAATGCTCTGTCTTGTGGAAAAATTGGACAGGAAAGGTTTAAAATCGCCTAATTAAATTCCTTACGCCAGCTTATCTCTCTAAGGTGTTTCCATTCAGCCTCTGAGAGAATGAAACTTCCAGAGCACTAGAGTCACCCCTATGTTAATCAAGGTGAATCTACCCCATCAGGGATAGAGTCCTGTGTGAAACAGTTGACTGATCCAAAGCTCTTCTTTGTGACAACTGTGTATTTCACTTCTGTTCTTTAGGGTTGGGGTTCTTTACCCACTTTATTATTTGACCACAAGCTTTTTTTCTCTTCAAGATTCTTCTTTATGCCTCTCCAGCTCAAATTTTTTTGTCACTTAATGGACATGGTCCTTTTACACAGTGAGGACAATCCTACTTTCGGGGAAAAAATTGATTAGAGCTTATGCAGTGCATCTTGTGTTGGCTTTGCACAAACTTGCTAGAGCAAGCTGAGGGTGAGTTACTGTAAATAGTGCTGCCAAAGTGCTGCCTTATAAGTGGCTGGTGTTAGCCTCCCCGAGCTCTGTTTTGCTGCAGATAGTTCTGGGGTTGCTCAGATACAACTACGAGAACAGCAGTCATCAAATCCTTGCCTGCAATAAAGGTCTTTTATGCTGCTTTGACACTACTGTGTTGTTATATTGTAGTTATAACTGTAATTAACACCTACTTCATCCTTTTTTATGCTGGTGGTGTGCTGGAAAGCCACCTTGAAGTGAATAAGGATCAGTGAGAATTAGATTCCACTACTTAAATTATTTTTTCCTGCCTAGCCACCCCTGAAAGCCCTCATCTTTCTCTTCAGCTGCCCTTCTTAAAAGAAGGCATGTGACCATTGCACTGCTCAGCGACCTAGGATATATTTTATGTGATGGATTTGTTTCTGAAAACCTTGCAATCAACATATAAGCAATTAGAGGCCACTTTATTTGCTGGCAGTACTAAGGGCTCCTGCTGTCTGGTTTAGTACTGACAGATGCAAATAAGGCTTTGAAAGGATCACTGTAAGTCACTCAGACCGATGTAGTCCTTTCATTCCCCACAATGCATTCAAATCCACATGAAAATCTGTCTCACATGATATCGGTAGTCAGCCAAAGCTCTGTCCTTGGATTTCTTCATTTATGGTAGAAATCACACGCTATTTAACAAAAAGGAAAAGAAAAGAAAATGCAAAGCAATATCCTCTGAGCCCAAACAACAGGAGAGTTCTGTTGACATGATGCAGGAGTTTTAATTATTCTGAGCTTGCACCTTCAGAGCTAGCCATTTCTCAGCCCAATTAACCTGTCCTATTGTACAGTCCATGTAAGGCATACGGCAATTAACATTTGTATCATAAATAAACAAGGAATGTTTTCATTTCTGATTACATTTGTCATTCAAACTGCACTGCAGGTTCTGCCTGCCAGGGATTTGCTCTTTTAAACACTTCCCACTTCATTACCTAGTGTCTCTTGCCTCCCTTACATCCAGCAATGTATCATCTATAAAAATGAAACTATAAAAAGGTACCAGTTCATTGATGTAACAAGCAAAGATCAGAAATGACAAGCATCCCTAAACCTGAGTAACTCTTGTCACTGAGTACTGTTTTATTTTACAAAATCTCTAAAGAAATAGTAAGAATGTTTTCTGGTTTTATGCTGGAGTTTATTGTAACAGAGAACAAACTGTGGTTCAGATTTGAAAATTGGTTTTACCCCATGCCTTTATTAGCTAATGTTTGTCCTGGCTCTGAAACACTGCAGTTCGATGTTATTGACATGCATTCTCCTTATTAATATTTCTGACAACACTACTGGTTATATATCCTTCTACTCAATAGTGAATTTTATTAGGTATAGGTACAAGGTTTCTGGGCAAGGAGTAGAGTTCTTTAACAGTGATGATCTGGGGTCATTTTTATGACTGATAATGACCACCGCTGTGATTAATGCCATAATTTCTTAATGGATACCTATAAAATAGTTCTGATTTATAGGGCTCATAGGTTATCATTATTGCACCAGAAATTCATAGTAAAATGTGACTCGTAATCGTTCAGGCTGTTAATGGAACTAGTTCATCACATCTATTAATATCATTAAGTTGTTAGTGACTAGTTAATAATTAGTTAGTGACATCTATTCAGGCAGTCTATGGTACTGGTTTCATAATGATGTCCCAATAGGCAGTTTCCTATGCAAGTAGAACCACTGAGGTCAATAATGTCCTTCACAGGCATGAGGGTTAATCTGCAGACTTATCATTGCAACATTACGCTATAAAGCCATGGATGAAACAGAAGTGAATGGAGATGAAAGGAAGACAGGGTTTTAAGATTCATAGGTATTAAAAATACTTTTAACACAATTCAGAGTTGCAACTGCCCAAGGATAAAAATGACTTAGAACTACTATTAGCTACATAGCTCCATTAAATATGTAAGAACCAAAAGGAAAGTAAATAAGAAATGTATGCCTTGTAATTGTTTCAGTATATTGAAGCAGATGGATCACATCAATATTTTCTAGCTTTTAGTATTCTATGGTTTTGAAATGGGAATCACAAGTGCCTGTAGTATCAAGTCATCTTCACCCAATCATACATTAAAAGAACTCAACAAATCTTGTAAATTCAATAATTCTCCATTAAATGCAGCCTTGATATTGAAATTCACCACTCTCTGAAATAATAAATGCAGTTTCCATTACTTTTGTTGTTCTTTATATGCAGCATGAAAAATTCAAGGATTATGCTAGCAAAAAACAGGACACAAAAATTTCTAGGAAAAATGTTCATTCAGGTAAGAAATGGCTTAGTTGTAAATAATCAGTCTGAGGGAAAAACCAGAAGTTGACAGCAGATGACACATGTTATCCAGTTTAACACCATCTTAAAAAAATAAAAAAGACCTTACAGTTTCCTATTGATAAAATGTACACATACACTGCCAATAAAATTAGATAAGTGAACACCTTAGCATATTTGTTCCCAGGAGAAAATCTTATTTCTATCTATATAAATCTACAGAGTTATATGATATGAGAGTAGTCTAAGCAATAAAATGGCAAAAGTCCCAGTGGACAGATGATACTGTCTATAAGAAGCTGCCGCTGTAAATGATACCTGTTGCAGATTACTGTGTGTTTCTGTTTATTCTCCATGAGCCATATACATCCTGCAAATGACTTGTATTTTGAATGTAAATTGTTAAGTGTGTGAATTTCAGCTCATGAAAATATGAAAACCTATTTCATAACATTATTCAAATCCCTTTTAACATAGTAGTTTTCAGCGCTTGCTAAGTGCTTTCCCACACTTCTTTGTAAGTAGGAAAACAATATGAATGCTGCCCATCTGTTCTTGTATGATTTTTATTTCAAGGTGATTTTAATTGGTTTACTGGTTCTAACAAAATGAGTAGAATACATTTGCAGACATCTGAAAATTCCACGTGTGCTACATATTCTGGAGTCTGTAGTCCATTTTGCAAAAACCAGTCTTTATGGGAAAGCGGATGGAAACGGGGCAGTACCTATAGTCTCTGCAGCAACTCAGCAGGTGTCATACAATAGCACGTTTGTGACAAGACAAAGTCACGTCCAGTAGGTCAGGGAGGAAGAAGTCTACAATAAATACCAATGATGTTTGATCCAGTAGATAACAGGCTATTGGAACTTAGATAACAAAATGATTCATTCACAAAATAAACACTGCAAGTACATTCCAGGACTGGGAACTTCAAAGATTGGTATGTCTGAAATTTTTCCTCTGTTCAGTAACTTTATCTCAAAAACTGGTTCAGTTTTTCTCTGACCGAAATGGAAATAAACAAGATGTAGAAAAAAAGTGGCCCCTGTGCTGTTGTTTTTATCAGTAAGTACTATGCTGTGAACATGCAAATACAGTGTTCAATTTGTTCAGTGACAGGGTTTTATTGTGCCTCTGACTTTTCCTGTGAGGAAGAAATGATGAAATGGTATTCCATCTGGTTAAGCAGTTACTCTCCGTCTTCTTTCCCTTTGTTGTCAGATATTCCAGGCCTAAGGCACTTTATCAGTATCCAAAAGAAAGTATAAAAGAATGTCTGCATTAATCCTAGCAACTGAAATATTAGTTTCTATTAGAGTATGCTGACTCTGTGCTACAAGGTTACTCTAATTTTCTACCTGTCTTCCTGTACTCTGAAACACTATACACTTTGCTATGGAATATAAGCCTTCAAAAAAGCTAAGCATTAACCTGGAAAAGATTTTGGATATCTGATTTGCCAACCAACAAACAATACCAGAAATAAGAGTTTAATCTTTTTAAAAATATATATATATATGATCTGCAAAGAAGCTGACTTAACCTTTGCAAAACTTACTATTACTTTAACCATTTTGGAAATCAGTTCATAGAATCATATAATATCCTGAGTTAGAAGGGACCCATGAGGAACACTGAGTTTAACTCCTGATGCCACACAAGGCAACCTAAAAGTTAAACCATATATCTAAGAGTGCTGTCTGAATGCTTCTTGACCACTGGCAGGCTTGGGGCTATGACTATGTCTCTGGGAAACTGGTTCCAGTGCTTGACCACTCTCTCAGTGAAGAACTTTTTCCCAATACCCAGTTCAAAATGCAGGTGCCAGGTGACTTGAAGATTTGAGTTTTAAGCGCTTTTAGTATATGCTAACTTTACCTTTCTCTTGATGGATACAATGCTTGTTACCACAAGTGGATCTTGGTTCAAAATCTTTTTTACCTCAGCAAAAAAGTTCCAGTTGCTTTAATGAGTTTTGACCAAAACAAAAGCCCCAGGAAGACACTTAAGCACATACTTCTGTCACGGGATTATTCCCATCAAAGTCAAACTGAAAATAAAACTGAAGTCATGTTTTTGTACTAAACTGAAGCCTTGTTATGTCAACAGGTGTTCTTCTAACCACGAATTTCTTAATGAGGGAAATGGAAATTGACTACATTTCATAGAATATCTGCTACCTTCTTTTGAAAACTGATTTCTTCTAGTCCTTAAAAAAGCTCCTCAGATAAATCAAAAACTAAACCCAAAGATTTTGACATTAGTTGGCTCATGTTGTAAGACTACCTCAGGGCTGTGAGACTCCTCTGATTTACAGTTACATAATTGAGAGCAGAGCTGGCCTTTTATCTTAAATTATCTCTAAGAGAGTGCCAAATTAGATAGCTCTTTTAAATCAACATGCTCAGGATTTACCGTACTGTAATGTGTATAGGCTGACCCTGGACTTCCAGTCTGTCGGGAACAATCACCGGCTGGAAGCTCCAGGTTATGGGATATTTTGAGAGTTTTTTCCTCTCTGTAACACTGGGCCTGACACATAGCTGCAATCAGCAGTGGAGATATTGAAGCTTACATTATTTATTAACTTTCTGTTATACATATTTGGATTGTTCAAATTCCTGGGGCTTATCCTACTGTATTTGAAAGCAGTAGATTAGTCTATTTATCTACAGGAATTTGATTTACAGATGATACCAGATTTATTTGCAGTGGCAGTATGAGAAGCAGTTTCATTGTTAACCCTTAATTCACTTTCTCAAGAATTTTTATCACTTGGCCCCTTTGAGCACAAATCACATATTAGGCTATTTGCATTCTATCCTGGCCCCATTCAGAAAACACTATGCTATTTCATTTATTTTGCTCCCCAGCTAGGTGTTCTCTGTCCTATGGGGTCTAAAAAGACATGATAGCCCCCATCAAATACCTAGCATTACCTTCCGGATGTTGGAAAAGAAGTGTGACCATGCAAAAGGATGTTAAAATAAATAGTCTGAATTTTAGATTTTTATATGAAAATATTTTAATTGGAATTAAAATTTAAGTACTTTTCTAGGTAAAATGTGTATGCATAGAGATTGCTGCTTATTGAAGATAATGGGAAATTGGGATGAATCAGATAATGGATACATCAGATAATGTTTACTACAAAATGTGAGAAGGGTGTTGTTCAGAAATTTCCAGGTGACTTTCCACAGAAGGAGCTTCGAATCAGGAGGACTCATGAGAATCTTCCATGTAAGACATAATTCGACTCCAGAACTAGTGCAAATACAGTGCACCCAAAGTCCAGGTGTAGAGAAACTGGAGAGAAATTCCAGGAACCTTGCAGTTATCAGCAGTTAAGACCTTGGAAAAGTGTCAACCTCTGGATACAGCTGACATTAAAAATAATTTAAGTATGTCTATGTAGAGCAGCACATGACTTCTGAAAGTCTGACTAGCTCTACATTGATGTTACCCACAGCTCACTCCATTATTTCTGCAACCAAAGCATGTGCATGATCCTTGCACAAACTGACTGAATTTTTGACAGATGATTAAGAACTGTCAGAGTGTTTCTGTTCACTTTCAAACTTTGTACTTTAGTTTGACATTTTGAGTAGTTCATTTCTTAAGCTGAGAAAGCACATTCAATTTTATCCAGTTTTTAAAGCTTTTTATAATTTTTATCCACAGTCTATTTAACCGTATGAAGAAAATGCGATAAATACAGTATATGAAGGTATCTCAGGTTTTAATAATGCCTAATTTATATACTTGAGATTTTCAAAGGAACCCCAATGAGCTACAGCTCCCAACTAGTTTGAAATGTTAACTTACACTGTTCTGGAAATCCTACTCCTAATACCTCCCAGTAGAGAAGTTAAATGTGTCAGATTCCCAATGCATTTTAAGGTTTTTACTGCATTTCTCTCTTCCTGACATATATTTTTATAGTATTATTCTGTCCCTCTCTTCATTTAAGTTAGGACAGAGTGCTTTTTTCAAGGAATTGTCTTAGTGTGTTACAGAGGGGGACATCAGACTGAAATAATTTGATCTAGAAGCAATTTTCCAGGTGAACTTCTACAGCATACTTCATCCTAGGCATGTGAATACTGGAAAAATTAAATTGTGGATGAAAATCTGGGTCTCAACACACTGCAGACTTTGAAATGACAAGGGAAGTGCAATTGAGATTGAGCTGAGAATGCTGAGAAGTTTAGCATTAATGTTAATATAGCCCATCAACTAGAAGTGGTACATTATTGTTTTAATCAGTGACGGCGCTCAATGATAAAGGCTAAAGACAAGTTTTGTAAAGGCTTCTGCCCTGACAATGTAAATTTTCAGAACATGATGCACAGTACTGACAGTTAGGGTAGCATCCTTAAAATTTCCAATGCATCTACATTTCTCTTTTGGGTCATGCACACAAGGGTACTCGGATGGTACCGCACTGCTTTGCTAATTGTCTTGGGGGTCTCACGGTCTAATCCTCCATGTCTGCCTGAAGCAGGATGAGGAATCTGGCTCTCACACATGCTGGGTTCTCCAGCAGCCTATGGAGCAAAAACTGTCTCCTCTCTTCCTCTCTGCTGAACTGAATATAGCTGCCTTCATTCCTCAGTACCTTGTATAGAGACTTGATGTTTTGGCTCCAGTCAAGTGTAGGACACTTAATTGTTGCATTGCTGAACCTAAGGCTTTTGATAGACAGACTCCGTGAATCTTAAGCTGACCCAAAGGTCAGGCAGTTGCCATGTCAAGTTTTGCCATTGCCAAGCACCAGTCAGCCTCAAAGGAATTACCAGACTGGAACATGTGTCTCACATATCTCAATAGAATCTCAAAACAACTTCAATGCAAAAGCTGGTATCTTAATTACAAACCTGACTTCCTTGCCCCTTTGAGATGAGACGTGAGAAGTGTCTCCTAAGCAGCCAAGCACAGGAACACATTCAGTTCTTCTGTTCTGTTTTCAGGGCAGTATACTCCTGTCCGAGGAGTGACTGCATTACTAGAAGCAGAACTTAAATTGGCACAGCCGGGTTAGTCGGCTTTATTAGATCATATATGCTCAGCAGATGCATTTATGCAGGCTTTTAAGCAGAACTCCATTTTAACAAGCAATATAGCAGATTCCTCTGATGAAAAATCAGTCATGCAAAACTTCCCCTTCTCCTTACTGCTCCAGAGTTGTATATACCCCAGGTCATTTGGATTTACTTAAACTAAACCTATGGGTGGGAGCACAATTACATCCATGGTGTCTTCTCATATTCCCGGGTTATCAGCTTTTTGTTCTGAATGTGGGCTGGACAAAATGGTCAGCTTTCCCAGATTTTCTTTTCTGTTCTGCAAAATGGGAACTGTAAGTCCTCATTAGCATTTAGATCACATGGTATATGAAGAAATGTAAACTACATGGTGAAATTTCATTATTCTCAGTGTATGAAACAGATGACTTAGTAGTACTATTAAACTAAGTTTGCACAGAGCATTGAAAAGTGGCTTATATCTGTTGCCATCATGGTCACTATACAGTGTTATTAGAATGACTTCTCTCCTTTATCTCTCTTTGAAGTTCAGTGGTGCAGAATCCAGGTTGTTAACAAGACGTCATGCCTTGGAGCTTGATTGTCATTGCTTTTCAGTTATTTTAGACTGGGAACTTAGTTACTGAAGCAGGTTCTTTTTCACAAGTTTGAGGAAAATTAGTGCTACCTGGTACTGAAAACCTTTATAGAAGGCAGTATTCTCTGTATGGATACACTGTATGGATAGAGTTATGTTGCGTTGAGGCAGAGCAATTTGGCAGAAACTAAACCCCCTTGCTTTCCAGTCGATCCTCAGATATCAGAGGGACTGGGGGCGGCTGAGCTTAGGTTCTGAGTGATGCCCAAAGTCAGCGTTAGTAGTCCGGTCACGCCCAACACCTTCGTTGGACTATCACGGGTCCGGATGCACTATTAACATCACACGACCTGCTCAGCCGGACACCTCCTGAACTCACACGGCCGCACTCAGAGGTACAGTCGCATTCAGGGACAACACACTCGGCTGAGTCAATCAATAGTGCGATTTATTGAAGCAACAGATGCACAAATTCTTTTAGATTGCCGGTGATAAATTCACTGTCTGCAAAGCACATGCAATAAATTAAATACGGCCGGGTTACACACACGTGGGGTAACAAAACAACTCGATAGAGATTCATTCCTAAAGTTCCCGGGCATTCACTCAGGATAGCCGAGTGTTCGAATCTTACCCAAAGGCATCCCGATGTGGGGGAAGAGAGGGTCAGCCCGTCGGCGGATCCTATAGGTCAGGAGCAATGGTATCTTCCCTGACATCCAGCTCTTTTCACACTATTTTATAGTGTTTTACTTTGCAGGTGGAGCTTGAGCGACTCTAGTCATATGTACCTTTATCAGGATTGGTCCCAAATTCTCTCGCTTCGCCTTTAAAGGCACAGACTAGGAAAAATTCAGTACGCAAGCTCATTGAGGGGTGGTTGCACCTTGGGAGGTGGGTAACTTTTGAGAGGGGTGTGCGTTTTAGTATTATAATGATATTATAATAAGCAATGTTCACTCTAAGTACAGCATTTTGTCAAAAACATGACAGACCGTTGGCTCAGAGTAGTGAATATGCAGCTTATCGGTTCCATTGTACCTTCAAGTTCTCTATATCTCACAGAGCCTGGCTGTGGTGTCTCCACTCCGCTCCACCCTCCGTACAGTTCCTCCTAGAGTCAGCACACCAAGTTCCCCTGGTGTGGTAACATCTAAGGTTAGAGGCCTAGGGAACTTCCGTGGGATGGATCCCTTGCATATCAGCCGCACTATACCCTGGAAGCTTCTTCAGTGCTGTACCTTTCTTTAAAATATGGATGTAAGTTAGATTCCTAGGGCACCTCCAGCAATTATTCCACAAGTTATCATCAAACAAATTATGTAATGTGTATTTAATATACAAAACCAGAGTAAAAACCAGTTCTAAATAAAATGTTGCCTTTGAAAAGTAGTTTAATAATTTGTTCAGTGAGGAAACATTGGTGTTTTGGTGATATATTCTGTTGTTTTATTACGGCACTAGTTTTGCTTTATATTCCACTGGGTTGTCTAAATTCCATGTTGTAATTTAATGAGTAAAGTTTCCGCCAGTGAAATGGCAATGGGGAAGAAAGATTTTACTTTCCCTTGTTACCGATATTCAATTTGACTTATGTTAACAATATTTTTCTTTTGTAACCCCGAACACTAAGAATAAACAGCTAAATACATTGTGGTCTTTTCCCCGTCTAAGTTGCACATGACTATACCCTCATTTATGAATCTTTAAAGAAGAGCAAAGCTTTTCATATGCACTAATACCTAAATAAAGACACTGAATTACTGAGACAAAGGCCTAGTATATTGAGGGGGTTCATAAGATAAAAAATAGTAAACTCTAGTTGGTTTGACATTATTAAGACAAGGTAATACATATGGTCTAGGTATCTTGGGAATAGATTATGAGTTTTAGGAATAAGGAATAGTAATGTCTCATAATTTACCCAAGGACTTTAATCTCTGCATATGGAATTTGCTTCAGAAGGCTAAAAATCCATCCCTTAAAGTCTAAAACAATAAAATTACAAACCAAAGTTTAAAGGTAGCACATTAGCTAGAAAATGTGGGGGCAGGCATTGTCATAATTAATCAATTAAACTATATTACCTGTAAAGAAAATGAAAAAGCAGATTTACCTCTTACGTAAAATCTTCAGGTATGGTTTTAGTATTTTGTGTTACATCAGGAATAGATTTTCCAGAAACAGTCAACCTCATTTGAGAAGATGATCAAAATAATCTAAGTTCTAAAAAATGACAATCACTGATATTTGAGTAAGGAAATGAGTTTCTAATGGAGGTAGACCAAAAGCAAAAAAATATTAAGAAGTAAAAGCAAAGGCAACTCTAGGAGAGTATTGAAATACATATCAAGAGCTCCAACTGCACTTCTTAAATATGACATTGCTCAACAGTTCACAGATAGCTTTTAGGAACCCTCTGCACACATTTTCCAATACATACAGAGCACTGGATTCTTGAAATATAATATACAACAAATATCACAAGCAATAGTATCTGATAGAGATGTCAAGGTCTTAACTCCTGTGATGATAGAGAAGGGCAGCCCTGAGGGGTGACTACCAGGTATATGAATAACTTGAGTTTAAGATACCAATAGAGGACTGCTTATGCACATAGTGATGCATCTGTTAGGAGAAAAAGATAGAGCTCTTATTGCACCTAGATAATCTCTGGGGGAGTACTTGAGAAGATAATAGTGATTGTATACACACAGTTAGTAATAACAGAAGAAAGACTAAGTCAGGGGAGCAACATAATAAACCTTTTGATAGGAGGTGAGAAAGTTGAACCACCATGGTATTTTCTTCATGTTCCTAATATCAAAGTGAAAGAAAATCTTTGTAAGGGAGTAGGTATTTAAATTTTTGTATTAGAGATAAACTTTGGGAGTAAATAGAGCCTGTACGGTGAGGGACAGCTGTACAATACAAAGTGGAACCAGTACTTAAAGTTAGGATAGAGAACTGAGAAGAGATAAGGCTACTTAGAATTACTCATGATGCAGTTCTGAAATCATTCTGGGTGTCTTTAGACAAATAAAGGCTAGTTTAGGCATGAGTCAGTAAAAGTCAGCAAAGAACAGCCAAAACAAAATCACATGTAAGAAGGACATGTAAAATAGGTGCAAGATCGGGACCAAATGAAAACATGGCTCTCTATAAATGAGAGAAGAAAAAAAGCTGGGTAAGCTGAATCACTTGATTTGAATGACAATATCAATCCGACTAATATTTCATAAGACTGGTAGATTAAAAATAATATTTCGGACATTGTGATTCCACTGGATTATACATATTCATGTCAAGAGCCAGCAAAGATGTAATGTTGAGTCAGTTGATTACATTGTGATTTTTTCAGTGACTGCAGAGGTGAAAACTGATAGTCCATAGCCTGTGTCTGTTTCTTGCAGGGTAAGATATCCAGTGTAATCACTTCCATTTCATGAAAACATTAATTATTAATCATTAAACTGGGCAGAGTACGTCCTCATTGGGTAGAAAGAATACAGTGCCATGAAAATAGGTGCAAAATCATACTATACATTAGCTAACTCTCTGGCCCATGACCAAAATGAACAGGAAAAATTTAGAACAAATTATTTTATTAGAAGTTATGATGGTCAGCTGCCAATTTGCCTCTAGAACTAATATGCTTATGCATAAACCTTAAATAACAATGTGGCACAGAAGAAATTTCTCATGTAAGTATTTCAAAACAACGCGTCCTTAAGTGGATAGTGATTAAAATATGTGCCTGAAGGAAACTGGCATTTCTGCATTGTAGAAAAATCCATTATACATATAGTTACATTCTGACCCCACATAAAAATAAAACAATTCCTACTAATGAATTATTTGGGGAAAAAAAAGTTAAGTAACCAGGTGTTACATTTTTATGTAAATGAACATTTTATCACTGATATGAATATTTTACTTATATTATTAATATCTGCAATAATTTTTGAGACACACTTTCAATAGAAATAGAACAATACCATTTTATGATGTTTGGAACATCTGATTTTGTACTGTTGTTATTTTCTTAACTAAAATATGTCAAAACTGACAGTCTACTAGAAGGATGTAATTATGAGAACATACAACTTTCTATCTGGAAATAAAATAGTCTGTAACAAACTGTCATCGTTTGACTACTTGTAATTTATTGCAAATAGATGGTGATTTTATACTTGTTTTCCTTAATCACTTTTTATTAGGTGGAAGTCCGCTATACTTTGGGAAAATAATCCTTGCTGAACAGTGGAAGTGAACATACTACAAAATAAATCTCAGATCAAGTTTGGTGCTTCTGGTGTCTTTGCCTAAAGAATTGAAATTAGTCACTTGGAAAACTCATCTCGCTCTTTCTCACTCACACACACATATGCACCAAGTGCGGACAAAGCAACTTTTTTGTTTTACAGCCTCTAAAGACAAACAACAGGACAGTACTTAGATGATCAAATAAAAAAATACTCAAAATTCAATGAATTTGGATTTGACTTGCCTAAACGTTCAGAGTTAATCTGCTATTGATTTGTCTCAAGTGAACAGTAAAATGCAACGATGTAAGATTAGGTTATTATTTCTTGCTATTTTATTGTTCTTGCTGTGAAACCATTATGAACACATTGTGAAAACCTTAAAGTGAAAACCTTAAAAAGAAAACCAACTCCAGCATCTCTGTCCAAGAGAGAAGGGTATTTCACTGAAGTTTACACAGAACACTGCAATAACAGATATATATCCTTTGCCAATCAGGTTAAGGATTATATCAATGGATTTCTAGGGTTATGCTTACACTAGCAAGTGGAGTGACAATAAGAGCTAGCCTGGAGACCAAAATATCTGGTGTGGAGAACCAGTCATCCAGTTGCCTGTGTTTTGGTGGGTTTTGGGCTGGCTCTCTCCTGGTCGCAAGGACTGAACACCCAACTTGCAGTTCGAACTTACTGTGCACGCTCCTGGGGAGAAGCTTTCGGTTCAGCTTTATCCGTTCCTGCACTCCTAGACCGCTCCATGATGCAAACAAAGTGCTGCATGTGGGGAGCATTAAGGAACTTCACTTCAAAAGCACAAGCCTGATCCAGATTAAAATGCTAATGCTGTTCCTTATGGGAGTGCCAAGATTGCAATGAGATTGTATGTTACTGAGCGACCCTGAAATCTTCCAACTGCTATCCTCCGTTAAACCATCCTTTAGCTCAACATTAGCTTTGAATTCCTTGTTAATATGCATTGTTTGTACTAAGGTAATTACAAGAAGTCCCAAACAAAAAACATCCTTATCATTTTCTGACTGCCTAGCAGAAAAGATGATCATCTGCTCTGAACTGTTAAAATTTATTGTTGATGTGGGTTGCAGCCCTTCTTGTTTAGTTTACTTTATGCTTTCCTTATATGAAGGAAGTATGTGGGGGGTTTGTTTTGGTTGGGTTTGGTTTGGTTTGAGAGAGGGAGTTTCTTATACATCCATCGCATCTTAAAAACACCTCTTTGGTTTGCAACAGCTCTTTCCAAAGGTGATTTCTTCAGTTTCTTAAAGGAACATATATTTGTCCTGTGAATCAAATTCAAATTAGTTTGAACAATTTAAAAAAAAAAGCTAAAAAGTATAATTTCCTTACTTTTGGTTCTGTTTCTCAAGAACAGTGACAAGCCAAAACCTGAAGAGGACTATCAAAATCTTGGATTATATCTTCACTAGCTTTTGATCTCACATTTCACAGAATTTAGGCCATTTATTGGGTACACCAGTTAATATGCTTTACTTATAAAATAAACAAACAAAAAGAGATATATTAGGCACAAGTTGAAGGATATACCTCATCTGATCTTTGTTGAACAGTTTCATCATTTCTGAAAAAATTGCTATGGCAAGACTGTAGCGTCCTTTGAGTTATAAGTACACTGATATTCAGTCTTCACTTAGTCCCAATCATTCTGAACAGTCAAGGTCACACTGAGATTCCACGACACCTTAGAATGACTTTAAAACTTATTTAATGTACCTCTCCACTTTTTTCTTTCTTTTTTTTTTTTTTTTATATATCTGACTTCTATCCTCTCTTACCAATGTGATTCCAGCCCAGAGTTTCACTTTTTTAACAGATCTGCATTTCATTTTTTGTAAAGTAGAAGTACAGCTTCAGAGTCTTTTACAGCTATGTTAAATGGCAGTCAATAGTTAAATCTCCCAGGTTTGACAGCTTCACTTACCTTACCACAATAATTTTGTTTTGATGCATTTTCATCTGTGTGTGTGCATGTGTGTGTATGTCTGCATAAGCTAATTATAAGGCAGAGCTAATTATAAGGTTGAGCTTTAGAAGAGTTGTTAACATTTGTCTGCGTTACAGTTTTTTTGATTGATCATCTACTCTCAGAATTACCAGTTTCAAGGGAAGAGATCCAGAAGATTGCCTCTCCTTAGCTCCCTTCCACTCCACCATACTATTTTTCCTAATACAAGCTAATCTCCAACGGAGTGTTTTTCAGTCACTATATGAGATTTATGACCTATCTTCAAGAGATTAATTCTATATTAATTAATTTAACTATTGCTCGTGGTGTTTTCATTCCATGTCATGCTTTTTTACTCCTTTCTCTTCTCCAAAAGTATGTGAAAACCTCTCTGCTCCTGCATTTGAACTCCCTGTTTGGGACTTTGCATTTGCCTACTAGCATTTTATTATAGCGTGGTGATAAACCAGGTGTCATGCTCTCATTTTGTGTTCCTGGGGCTGAGCCACCTGCTTGGATTGCTGTCTCACGAGGAGCTCTACAGTATAATCACCTTTGTTTGTATTGTCTGTGACTTTGCCAACAATTCATGCCTCAGGCTTTTAGTGTGTCTGTAGCAAAATGATACCTGAATATCTAGGGATGAAGGTAGACTTGTAAGCTGTTAAAATATAGCTTAGTAATAGATAGATACAGCTAAACTTTTGAAGAGTGCTATGCAGGGAAACTTTTCCTCTGCTGTGCAAAGCTTAAACTTCACACATTGTAGTCAACTAAAAAGAAGAGTCTTTTTTTTCACGTCAGGAATAACGTTTTCTTTCAATAATTTAAAAAAACCCTTTTGAATTACTTGTGTTTCTATAATTAGACTAAAGTTCCAAATAGAAGAAACCAAAGTTAATATTTATTACTTAGAAAATGTTGACAGAGACTATCCTGACAATTCCAAAAGATTAAAGAATGTTCCTTTCCAGCTTGCATTCCTCAAAGTCAGCCATTCCTTGCAAAAGTTTCTGTTTTGGTTCATTTGCTTTTTTCAGCTGAAACGATTCTGTAAAACAGTTCTGACCACCTCTGTAGCGGAATTGCTTTGCTTTAACTTATTTTTCAATGTTATATTTTCCATCAAAATTTATAATTTTTCTGCAATTATATGGCTTTCCATAGTCTTATTTTTTTTTCTGTATTTTGTAAATAGTCCAATATACTGAAAAGTGAAGATATTCTTTGCAATATAATGTTTCTAATGTATGTCGTATTTACTATCCAAATCCTTTAGAAATATTTGTGCAAAGAGTAAAGTCAATGATCCAAAAACTCATTGAAATCAATGGGAGACTTTCCATTAAATTCAATGGGCTTTGGTCCAAGCTGTTTGTAATTATAGCCTGACATTTTGAAAGCTGCCTAAGGGAGCTGGAAGACTAATACTCATTAAAATTAACTGGGCATCTAGCTTTACTAGGGTGCTTTGGAACTCACTACTACAGTTTATATAAATGAGTGACCTGTTTATGAGGCTCACTTAGTTACAGTAGAGCTCCAAGGAATCTATAAGTATGTGTCTTATCTTCTCTATCAAAGAAATGTGCTTTAGATTGTATTACTTGATAATGGCCATTTTGCTGCACAAAAGTATTGTCTAATTTATAAAGAAGGATGTCGATAGAAAAAATGATCATGGAATTAACCAAAACTGATTTACACAATGGCTTGTTTGCCAGCTTAATGCTTTTTGATTTTTTTTTTTAAAGAAATGTTCTTAAATATTTGGAATTCATTTGTAATGAGAACTAGGTCACAATACTGAACAAATAATTCAATCCATAAATTACCTGACATGTTATTTTTCTATCATCTGCAGCAAAGCCTGTTGTATCCTTGATTATATCTATGTCATCCATACCTGTATCTACATCTACGTCTATGTCTTTATCATCATCTATCTATATACTGTTTAAACATCCCAAAAGTATTCAGCAAGTAGTCCTTCATTTGAACCATGACTGACAAGTGTCAGTCTAGCATTTCCTATGGATGCTGCACTATATTAAATCGATATATATAATGTAACTTACTTGAACTACAGTTGCTTATACACATTATACAATAACAAATCAAATTTGTGCACTCTGTTGATTAGTTCTAAATGTTACTTGTTAGAGTAGCATGTGGCTCAGTAGTAATACATTCAAACTGACCTTTGATTTTAAACTCACCAGTAGTTTCATTCATATGCTTATAGTTAAACAGCTCACTCTTAACTGTAAATATTCTTAAGGGATTAAAAATATTAAAAATCTTCGGAAGCTAGAGATATGAAATTTTAAAACAATTTGGGAACAAAAGGACACTATTGTAATTTGTGGGGTCCTGAATTATGAGATGTATCAAAATAAATGCAACAGCTATTTAGATAAAATATTTGTGTGCAGGTGATACACAGTTCCACAGTGAACTTGGTTTTATTTAAATTAGTCATGAATCATAACATTATTTCCCCAAATGACTTATGGATTATGATTTTATGATGACAGCATTGTTATTATGAAATCATCACTCAGTCAACAGAAGTGTATACAGAATTCTATTGCTAGCAACAAGAAAACACACCAAGTGGTCAAAGCAAACAGATCAGTTATTTAAACTGATCTCATGTACAAATTAAAATTAAATAGAAACCATTAAAAATTATATTTGGAGTAAATATAAAGAGACTGCATAAATAGTTGGTCAGTTGAAACTAGTCAGCTGGCTCCTGGAACTGTGAAGTTTCTTCATGCGGAATTATGTTCCTGTTTCAAACAAACAGGAGCCTCCTGCTTCTCTCTTAGCGGGAGGCTTTGCATGCTGCCAAATGAGTGGTGATAAAATCAGATTCTGAGAGGAAGAGTAGCCATTGCATTTTTTTACTAGCATCATATTACATTTCTTACAGGTCATGTACTGTTTTCTGCTTTTGAGGCAGCTGTTGGCCTGCCCTCTTGGTTGAGAAAGGGTGCAATTATTTAATTACAGATTCAATGATATATAAAAAAAAGGAAGTTATTTCTTACAGTACAAAAAGCCCAAAGCAAGACAGGAAATGTCATACGATAAAAACAACAGTACAAAAAGCAGAAAACACATAATTAAAATGAATTGGACTGAAATGCAATTGCTAATATCTTTATTGAGCAATTTTATGACATTTTCTGCCATCAAACATACACTTCTGCTCCTGTGTGGTTAGTTGTCTATATATGCAATTTTATCAAGGTTAGTGGGGGTGACAGACATAAAATGTATGCATTTGTGTTGATCCAACACCAAAATCCTTGTAGGTTCAGTGCAGATAATTGTTTAAATCTCTGGGTCTATTTCTGAAATTCCTCTGGAAATACAACATGTTGTTTCTAACCTTTTAGTACTTGAGACCATCTCTTCTTTAGGACTCATGAAGCTTCTCAGACTCATGCCATTAGCAAATTTCATTAGCATTTTCTCATTTTTAAGCCAAGATCACAGCTGAAAATACTAGTATCAACCCCAGGACTGATCATGCATTTCACCGTACCTCCTCTGTACCACACTGTTGTCACTGATCCTTATATATTCACTTCCCAGTTCTTATCCTAAACATCATCATCTCTAGTTTAACTAATAATTTCCTACTAAACATCAAATGTTTTTCTGGCTTCCAAGTAGATTAGATCTAGATTAGACCTATTTCCCTTGTCTAAAAAGGCAATTATCTCATCAATGAAGGATATCAGGTTAGTCTGGCACAATCTGTCTTTGTCAAACCCAGGTTGCGTTTTATCACATTTTGTCTCTACTTCTGTGCCTTCATTCATTCCTGTTGTAAAACGTATCTCAGACCAGTCTGACAGAGTCACAGTTGTAAGGATCACCTTTTTTTACTGTCTTAAATATGTGTAAATTGAATATTTTGTCTGTTGTGTGGCATTTCCCGAAACTTGATGGTTTTTGTACCTCTACTAGAGGAGCTGCAATACTGTGCCAGTACTCTCATGATTCGGGGACAGTGACAATCCCTCTCAGTTTTCATATATGAAGTGCTTCATGTTTTTTCTCCATATCAAATGGTAAATTATATCCCATAACTTCCCAGTAATCTCACTGAAAAGTGAACTTCAGCACAAAGCCACACATGAACCTTTCTTAATCCTTATACCATCTTCCCTATACACTCTTTTCTCTTCATCCCAGTTGTCTTTTATTTATAGAGGTAAAAATATGTTCTTTTTTTTTTTTTAAATCTAGCTCACTTTGACTTTATCCTAATAGTATTAAACTTTAAACAGTAATTTTCTAATCAGCTTCATTTTAAATTCCTTTATGCTTTCCATTCTTTTTTAGTTATTCCCAGTCATTATTTATTTATTTATTTATACATTCACTCACCAAATTTAGTTCCACATGGTTTCTGCACCTTTGTGTGGGTTTGTTGTTTTTATTTTTTTTAATATTCAGGTTCTTTCTATAGTGAACTGTGAATGAGAAACTAAGTCTCTCATTCTGCTTAACTTGACTATATAGAAAATTATTTTTTTGAAGTCTTCACTTTGAGTCAGAAGCTTTAAAGACTAGTTTGTGATTTTCCTTCTATTTAATTTAAAGTGAATTATCTCATGATAATTCTTTCCAAGGTTATTTTTTACAGTTAGTTTTTATGCAACATGCTTGCTACTTATCAAAGTCAAACAAACATGGTCTGCAATAACAAAATATGATTCTCTCTGGCATGTAAATTTGTTGGTTACTGAGTCCAAGAACATATAAACACAATTTCTTTTTCGCGTTTGTACTCCAGGCCATATCTGGGAAGTTAAAGTCGCTCCTCATGACAGAGTTTCTGGTAGTATTTCCAGATGTCTTTCTGTATGCAAATATGAACTTGCAATTCCATAGTGGACCCCGTTCACTGTTTTCCCCTTTCCCCTCCAATACATGTAATATTTTTTCCATCTTTTTAAAAGATCAAAGTGACAATTCATCTATGCTACTCCTGCTTACATCTCTAAAGTTATCATATTCTAAAGGTGCAACATTACTCTCACAGCCTTACTCTTTCTTTCTATGTGGAAAAAATGCCTCCTCTTGAGAGCTTATGTGCCTTTTGTGTTCTTCTCTGTATTCTCATTACCCTTTTGCTCTCCAGCTTGACACTTTACATCAATATTGTAAGGTTCCTCATGTTTTCTGCATTTCTTATGCTAGAATTTAAACTTTTCATTCTGCCCCTCTACTCTGCTCTGGTGAGACCCCAACTGGAGTCCTGCGTCCAGCTCTGGAGCCCTCAGCACAGGAAAGACATGAACCTGTTGGAGAGGGTCCAGAGGAGGCCACAAAAATGATCAGAGGGATGGGACACCTCTCCCCTGAGGACAGGCTGAGAGGCTGGGATTGTTCAGCCTGGAAAAGAGAAGGCTCCATGGAGACTTTATTGCAGCCTTCCAGTGCTTAAATGGGGCTCATAAGACAGATGGGGACAGAATTTTTAGCAGGGCCTGTTGTCATAGGACAAGGGGTAATGGTTTTAAACTAAAAGAGGGCAGATTTAGACTAGATAATAAGGAAGAAATTTTTCACAATGAGGGTGGTGAAACACTGGCACAGGTTGCCCAGAGAAGTGGTGGATGCCCCATCCTTGGAAACTTTCAAGGACATGTTGGATGGGGCTCTGAGCAACCTGATCTAGTTGAAGATGTCCCTGCTCACTGCAAGAGGGTTGGACTAGATGACCTTTAAAGGTTCCTTCCAACCCAAAGATTCTATGATTCTGTATCCAATAATTTAGTGGCGAAAGATTTAATTTTAACTTTTAAGTATTTGACAATTGCTTAAATTTCTATTGATCAGAATTAATTAAATGAAACTGGTTTGTTGGGACTTTTTTAGAGATGAATAATTTTCTCTTCTTGTTTTTCTTTAATCTCCAATGTTCCTATCCATTGTTTGCATTCTCATTTACCTCATTCATTTTTTTGTGTAGCTCTATTAAAACTCCACTTTATCAAAACAAATGATGGATGTTAAAATGAGTTACTCCAAGATTCTCGATGGTTTTTAGTCTCATGATCTTGTTATCACTTATGTGCCATAACTGAAGAAAGTTTATTCCAACAGTAAAACCAATCCACCAAGAAAATATTTTCCAAATGACAAACTTGTCTAAACTTTCCTCCTAGCACCAGCTTTATCCAGAGTTATCCACTGATTTTTGTTACTTTGTCTCAATGTCTTCTTTTTTTTTTTCTTTTGTTTTTTAAGAGTCCTTCAGAATATAACTCAAGGTCACCTAGTTTAGTATTCTCCCTGTTCTGGAATAATCATCTTGTATGTGCTCCAGCTGAACTGCAATAATGTCGTGTATGTGGCCTCAAAGCCTGTAGCTTTTGGGACTTTCAAATTTATAGACCTTTGCAGTGCATCACTTCAGGAGAGTAGATTGCTAAACTAAGTCTAATTTTTTTTCAGCATCAAGCTAAATTTCCTTCCCTCTGCATTGCTCAAATTTACATGGGAAAGAAACATAACTATATGGACTGTAAGACCTATGGCAGTCTAGCCAAAGGAGAAAGGGGAGAAGGGAGATCAGGACTTCATGCAGAACACCATGCATACTTGTACCTATAAAATACACCATGCTATGGACAAGGTGTGAAATATTGCTGCTTCAAATTGAGGTCATTCTCCGTAGAGAACAAAAACTTCCTCAGTGTAAGACTGTGTACACCCCAACGAATGCAAAATCACTTCTGCTCTTTGATCTTGTCTTCTCTAAAACAGATAACCACATACATGAACTTTCAGTCATGTTTAAAAATTCATAATAAAATACCTTCAGGCATTTTGCCTTCTAGGAAGAAGATGAAGGAAGAAAATTGAATATATCTTAGCAACTTTATTTGATGTTCTTTGTGATAATCATACTACAGAAAAGCTACAGGCTATAAAATTGACTTCTGACTTCTTCACAGTTATAAATTATGTTACTCCAATAACCTGTGTGGGCCCAGCATAAACAGGAAAAGGACTGATGGACTAAGAGTTTCCTTTAAAGATTGAGGTTTCCATTGTCCTTGTTTAAGACAAACAAGGCACATTTTTTACAAAAACTGGAATTGTACAGCTCCTGCTATATTCAAATATCTTCTCTTCTTACCTTCAGCTGCCACTGAGGGAGTTCAAAATTACTTCTGCAAAGCAGGCCACAGTCAGGCAATGAGAAACTGGGAAACACAACTTATGGCCAGCTGTGAAAATTTAGCAGAGGTTTGCTCCGCTCTTCAGGGTGGCATTGACTGAATTAATCATTAAGATATTCTTTTCCCTCCCTACAGTCTTTGCTTTAACCACTGCATTTTTTTCTTAGTGTGTGCCCATAGCGTATAGTATTGCACAATTAGGGTTGCTCACACAATTTTTACTCAAATACTACCAAATTTGGATTTATAACATGACTAATTGCAATATGCCACTGGAAAAGTCTCCCACACATTTATTAATAATACCGATATTTATGAATGGAAATATTGAATCATTATACAGACTACTGATAACTTGAGCTAATATAGTAATGGAGTGGTTTAGGAGTGCTGGGATCCTTCCCAAGTTCGAGGACACAATATATTTATGTTGTCACAGATTCTTCTGCAAATCCCTCAAAGACTTTACTTGCTGATCTTATCTTCCAAAGCCTTGGTTTCTCATCTAAGCCCCATTTTCTCCATCATATCAATTAAAATTTTTATTCCTTAAATTCCTCTGACACATTCTCCAATACAAATCCCACCTTTTCCCCTCTTTTTACATCATAGATTCCCAGTCTTCCAGTGCCTGATCCCTTTGATACTCTTTCACTGCACCCATTCCCTGCAGCTCTGTCCTTTGCCCCTACTTGGCTGAAGTAGGTGTTCATGCTACTGGGCTCAACAGACTCTGCTTATTTCTCTTCTTGTGCCTCTGACTTTAAAATATCACAGAGCTTCATATACAAGGAAAATGTTACATAGCTGTAAGCGGAACCCCTCCACTCCTTCCCTGACTAATACTCTGTGCTCAAGACACAAGACATCTCTGCTGAGCCTGAATATTTTTTCTCCAAAACCTTATAATTTACAGTGGCAACAAAAGCCAAATTTCAATTTTCATCCCACATTGTTATCCCAGCTGCCAAATATCAGTCTGCAGCTTCAAATTATATTAACTATTTAAACAATTTCTTCCTTTATCATCTTCCTCCCTCCCCCCTTCTTTTTAATTTATTTTCATTAGTGAAACAACATACTACTTCATTCTCAGAAATGACTGGATTGTTTTGGCAAAAAAGACATTCTAACACGTTTTAACCACCTTTGAGCAGACACTAAGGAACATTTGAGCCCAAATGTCTACCAACTGTCAAACTGAAAAGTACTAAAATCAGCATTTTATAATGGAAAGTGTCAGGAAACATTAATAAGCATAGCTACCGGCCCATTTTTGGCCTTCACCGGTTTATTCAGCATTAGCCAAGTAGCACAAAGTCCCTGGCTGAAGCAGTCAGCTCCATGGAGGCTTCAGCTTTCACAGGTGACATGCTGCTGGCCCAGCTGTGGCTGCTGCGAGTTGCAGTTTTGACTGCCTCTCACTTTCCTTGTGGGAATCCTGCAGAGGCTCATGCAGAATATTCACACTTCAAGCTGCTCTGCACCAGGGTAGCATCAAAACAAGCCCCAGCCAACAGGCCTACAATCAGAATCTTTCAAAAATCTTTTGTTTGCACCTTTTTTATAAGATTGGTACCTTGTTCGTAAAATACAATTTGTTTTTATGTTACATATACATATAATATCACCCAGTACCTCTGTTATTCAGATGCCCTCTTTGCATTTAAAACTTCAATCTTTCTCGGTATAGAATTTCTTTTGAATGATGGGGAGAGGGTTTGTTTGTCTTTAAGAAAATTTAATAAGTTAGCAGATTACTATTAATGAACAAATGATGTCACAACACATCCACACTAATTTTCTCTGTTTAAACAAATTCAATATAATCTTTTGGAAAAGGTTTGGCAAATAACTTAGCAAATTGGCTGCAACCCTAACTGGTAGATATTTTCAATTGGACTGATCAAATAGGTGAGCTGTGTGAAAAAATACTGCTGAGGCTTAGTCAACTGGAGCTGAAACATGGTAAAGCTAGGGGTTTGTACCATAACAAGAATTTAAACAGACCGCAGAACTGTAAATTAAACAAAACCTCCACATCAGTGAGGGAAAAAAAAAAAAAAAACCAAAACCAAGCAAACATGAATACATAGGTATGTTGATCTGCCCATTAGTGAATGTAGTGTTTAATACATAGTACATAAGATTTATTGTCTAGGGATTTAAAAGTAAGATTAGGGAGTGCAAAGATTAAGGAATTATAGTCCCTTTAGTCTGTGGATTCCAGAATACTGCTTATAGCAAGTGGCACAGTATAAATATGGAAGCCATAGGAATTTTCCCTTGTGGAAAAAGCTGTTTTAATTCCCTGTAGTATGCTGTTATATTATTTGCTTTTGATCTGTTTGGAACATCTTCCATTTAGTTCTTGGAAGAATACAACAACAAAAATTACAGCCCTCAAGTACCTTTGGGGATGGGAATTTAGGTGGAAAAAGGAATTAATAGTTTATCCCCTTACATGACATTTTATCCCATCCAAAATCATTACAGTTGAAAGAATTAAAAGATACTGTGAATTTATACTGCTTTTTTAGAATTGGTATAATATAGGCAGTTAAAATTTTGCTAACCACACATTTTATAAAAGCGATTATCAATTGATGAAAATTACTTATTACAGCGCGTAACTTTAATTTTGTATTCACATCTGCAAAATGATGAAGAAAAAGGAGTCATGAGAAGTTATATTACCCATCGAATATTGCACTTGTTTCAGCATGAATTACAAATGAATTGGACAAGATATAGACGTGGTGTTGTGTTTCCTCACTGGGGCAAACTGGTGGTGGTCTGAGCCAGGGGAAATGCAACAATGTCCAGACCCTTCTTTTGGAGTAAGTTGATTCTTAACGATAGGGAGGAGGCTCACTGACTGCTTTGCACTGCAAAGAACAACAGGAACTTTTCTCTGGTGTTTGCCCTAAGCGTGTAAATTCATGTCTTAGCTTGCACCCCTTGCTCATGCAAAGTTCCCATCGAAGTCAGTGGGAATTTTGATTGTAGGGAATAGCTTATGTCTTTAACTTCATCAGACTTTCTGAATAAATGTTCCCAACCTCCCTTTACAATATTCACAGATCTGAACAAAATTTCCTTAGTTCTCTTAATTTTCTTGTGGTGGGGAATTGGTACCCTTTATATCACCTACATGCTGGTCTTCCTTTTCTCTAATCCCATCTACCAGCTGTATTTTTTAACCAATACAGAATAGACAGGGCAGTGCAGGGCTGTTGGTTGTCAGCCTTTTCCTGTTGCAGTATTCCACTTTCACCATTTTACTTGGCCAACATAATGGACTTTTCATCTCTTCTCTTTTAAATATGAAATGTGTGCACATAGACGCATTTTCTTCACATCCTCACTTCAGCAGCAAAGTAAAATATAATAAACAAACTATCCCCTCCTCTTTTCCTTAAATAACAAATTACTACAGCAAAGAAGTGTTCCATGTTATCTTAAATTAGACCAGAATAGGGTGAAAACGTTATCTTTTCTTTCTTTAAACAGTGACTCAAAGAGCTTTTCAGAAAATAGTGGCAGTGACAGTGATAGTGGAAACTACGCTTAACGGCAGCTCACAAAGATCTCTAGTTAATTTCTGAAAGATTATGAACTAAAATTAGGTTACCTCCATTAAAAAAAAAGCACTAGGAAGTGAAGCAATTGCTGCACTATTCACATCCCTTTTGACAATTGCAGTCATGGGACATAATAGCCCTCATGAAACTTTTGGTCTGAAGGCTGAAGATGACTCTTCTTCTTTGTAAGTTTTATAGATAATATAGCTGGTGCCATGATAGAATAATGATTTTGATATACAAGTATAAAAAGATATTCTGTCCCTGCTATTTTATGGAATAACAAATAAATCTGAGCAAGTGGTAGACTGAAGTAGGTAGCCTAAAGTTCCAGAAGTACCTCCTCTACCACCTTTACATCACTTCAGACCTTTGAATGCCTCTTGCAACACGGTGTCCCTAATATCCCCACACAGAAGAGAGTCTTTCTGCATGACATGCGTGCTGCCTAGCAGAGGATGCGGGGTGCTCCTGCCAAATACTGCCTCAACCTTCCTACTTTGCTGTGCAGCAGCTGCTCCATTTGCCCTGATCAAAACCTTCCTCCCAAATGGTGGAGAGGAGAGATTTTGGAAAAGGAAATAATAGGAAAGAGGGAGTTCCACCATGGCTGGGGAAGACATGTGCTCTGTTAGAAGTAAATGGAATAATTTCATGTGAAGTGGGGTTGCTTGACATGGGACAGATAGTTCACAGACCACTTAGATGTGCTTGTAAATGTGTGCATTTACAGTTGAGAAGAGTTGAAAATTAAATGAGCTGCTAGTTTTGGCACAATGACAGAAAGTATGTATTTGCAAAGCAATCTCATCACCAACAACTCCTTAAAAGCAACTTTGCTTTATGATATTGAAGAAGTTTGATACAGTGTTTTTCCTGTCTATTTAACTGGGGAAAAAATGAAGAACTTGCTCTGACGTCATACTTTTTTTTCATCATGACATGTTTTGTATTTGACCCATCTTAAAGAGTATGAGAACTGGGACAATAATGGAAAGTAGCTTATCAAGACCAGGGTTTTACAGCCCGAGCAACCTGGACCAGAATATACATCAGACAAACTACAAAGTCACATGGAAAGAGTTTAATGAAGTTTTGCACTGAGAAGACTTGCTTTTGTCTGTCTTTGTCTTCTAGATGCACGTATTTTGTATTGGTTGTACTGCAAATGTATATGCGTGATTGAACTCAAACATTACGCAGCCTTAGTTGTTTCAATACTTCGAGGGAATTCTACTGGTAGACAGTCCATTTAGCCTCATCTGTATTGCATGTATTTGACTTGTTCCAGCCACCAGCAGATATATTTTGAAATAATTGATAAGTGTTTCCAACTGAGTATTAGTAGTTTATAAGTCCATGGTAAGTGGACCTTGCTTCCTTGAGTACATCCTCACTTTCTCTACTGTCGCTGAGAAGATGGTTGATTAGATTCCGTGGGTGAATGTTTTTGGAGACTGGTTAGTTTGTTGTAAAACCATGCTGGTACCAGATACTGAAACTAACTGGCAGCTTTGCTTATTAATAGTGTACTTTTAAAGAAAAAAACCAAAGATGTTCAGAATACTGAAGAGGAATCTTCCTATGTATTCCATTCCACTTTTTTCAGTCTCCTTATAAATATATGAATGATATTACAGTGACTACTTGGCTGTTGAAGTGGAGAGTCTTGATTTCCAGATTAGCCAGTCTCAGTGTGTTACTATCTCTGGCATTTCACTGTAGAAGGGTGAAGTGTGAAGTAGTTGTTAATCATATCAAGCGATCTGCAGGTGTGCAAGGAAAGAATATACTTCCTGGAGCCCTCCTTTACAGATGGAGCATCTTGCCATGACACAGGTGAGTGTGGGTAAGGGGGAGCCTCGCTGCTGCACAACAGAAATGGAAGTGCATTACATGAGATGAAAATCATGTAAGCTCATGTGAGCTCGTGTGAGGTCATGTGAAAAGCGTCACTCATATTAGCTCTTGACCAGAGTCAGGCAAAGTTTTTGTTATTCTCCCTTTTGAAGTTTTGTTTCTACTGTAGTCAGTCATAGCATTTTAAATAGATGCTTTTGATAAGTGTGCAACCAGATACGAGAAACAAAACAAAATCCAGATTCTTTCATTCCTAAATCCCTAAACATATCACAAAGCTTGAAGCCGTGCAGAATACTATGTGGATAACAAATAGCATTTTCTTTTTTAATTTGTCGGCTGCTTCTAGCCCAGGAAAAGGTGAATTTTATTAAAGCACCAATGATTACTTAAAATCTGAAGGGAAGAGAGAATGTCATGTAGGACATTAATAAAGTTTAGGCACAAATGGGACAAACAGAATAAGAAAAAAATCATGTTTAATTGATTGTTCATTTGTTATGCATAAAATGTATTCAGAGACAGTAATGAAATTTTCACTATCATCTCAGACAGACAACAGTAGCAGAAGAATTAATGAAATTACACATGGCTTCAGCAAAGTACTAATAGTTATAGCTCAATATTTTGGTTGCCTAGTGACCTGATTGATTTTCAAAGTAAGAAATAAGAAAACAAGCCCTGTATTGTGTGCTATGCTGTAGTGAAATGTGTACATAAAGTATTACCTTAGCTGCCTGGTATGTGCAGTTCAGCCAAATTCTTCATTAATTACCCTTGTAGTGAACAGGAAACTAACATCATTACTATAACAACTAGAGAGATTGCAGGATTTTTTCCACTAGCTCTTACAGTGATGAATACTGTCTACAGTGTTGTTTATTCATTATTCCAATGAAAGAATAGCATGTTAAACAGTTAAAAATACAGTCATTGCAAAATTAAAAATAAATTAAGTACAGGTAGTGTATTGACAAATTATTAAATATTTATATTAAAACACTGAAAAGTGTTTTTGCTTTTATACTCTCTGTCACAATTTTTTTAAAATTTAGTATAATTCTGAATGAGGATTTGGAGAATTTCTAAGGAGCTTCTCTTAGAAATGCTTATAGCAAAACAAAAGGTTAATGTTTGCTAGAGTAAATGAAATAAAATTGTGAAAAAAAGATCCATAAAACTAGTTTACTTCTGACTCTCTCTAATCACCTCTCTTATCAAGGCTGTGCAAAGCTTAGTAATGAAATCAGAATCTGATTATGTCTGCTGGGACTTGCGATCATTCTGACTTCTCCTGGCTTTCCTTCAGTTATTATAAAAGATGAAAATGATATGAGCCTTTTAACATCACCCCCCTTCCTCCTCCCCTTTCCGTTCTTTCAGAGCCCTTTCTCCCTCCTCCAAGGCCTTATCGAGGGTAAGAAAAAAATCAGCAGATCAGTCCAATGGTCGCAGGGTGTTTTTTCGCATGGGGGATTTGGCGAGGTCTTTAAGCTGGTTCCACTGAGCGTTAGTTGGTTCTCATTAAGGGCCACGCAGCAGACATTCCTGCCGTGCCCTGCAGGGCTCAAACTGTGCTTGGGATGCAACAAGTCTCAGCCTTGCCCTCAGCATTCAAGTTGCAGTCCAATCCAGCTCACAGATACCTACATTCTGCCATCAGATTGCAACATTTTGCTTATCTGGGCAGGTTTTAATCTGAATTATTCACCCGTTCCTACAAAAACACAGGGTCTGTTAGGTGATTTCAAGCCTGTGGAAGTTAGAAATGCCAGCCCGAAAAAGACCAGTTGTTTTGCTGTCAGTTGTGTTTGTGCACAGTAATTATGTGAGCATAACTTAACCTTCTAATCCATTTTTTATAATTCTGAATTCATAAAAGTGCATTATTGTTAAAGTTCTCCTTCAGTGCAGTGCATAATGCTGTAACAACTTGCAGGAACAGTTAAATCCATATTTAAATGATTTATTAGTTTAAAAAATGGATGACAGATGTGGAAATGAGAGATATGTTTATCATGATGAATTCTTGTGTTGGAACCAAGTTAGCTTTCATCAGCTACTTTGTACTATTTTATTACACCATTGATCTGAAATCTGATTTTTGTGCCTTGACATAAAATGAGGCTTGAAATATGTTTTCAATATTACCTATCTGTAAATTCCATCAGACTGGCCTTATTTTGATTGTGGCAAGACCATCTTGGAGTTGCAATTAATATAAAATCATAGACTGCTTTCTCATTTTATTTCTATTTCCTACAGCAATTCAGAGCAATGATGGATGGTCACTTCAGGATGTTCTCTGTGTTCTGAACTGTAAACAATGTTTTCCAATGACTCAGAGATTAAAGTTTGTTTTACAGTGTTTTATTTGGAACACTAAATTTTTGTTTTATTACATTTTTAATGAAAAAAATAAAACAACAAAGAAATTGGCCTATTTCATGTTCATATTGAATAGATATCATCTATTCAAGATATTCAAAATCATCCCTTAGGTTCAAGACCATATCCTTGAGTTTTCATGGTGGTCTAAGACAAAAGAGAGGTTAGTTTCCAGAACATATATTTTTTCAGAGCATGTATTCAGAACATTTAGAACATGTATTCATTAATATAGGCAAATAAGAAAATTCAAGACAGTTTACCTACAAAATTTCAGAGAACCTTACCTGGATAGGGTTGACACTAGCTAGCTTTCAGTCAGACTGTCAGCTCCTATTCACTGCATCTTGGCTCAGCTACTTAAACACAGCTGTGTGTAGACCTGTTGGTTGCTTCCTAGTCCAATGTTTTGAACTTAAAACTCTGAACTTGGCAGACCATTTCTATAACATGAATCCTCTGGCTGAGATTCAGCATTTGTGCCTCAGTTTTCTCTGACATAAAATGGAGATAGTGACTTTTTTATAAAGCTTAGGTAGGTGTGTCAAGACGAGTAACAATAGTAGGATGTCAAGAGCTCAGTAAGCTCAGCAAGTCTTTGGTTTCTTTTATAGAGCTTTGAAACAGGTCTCCAAAGAGGTGCAGATAGTCTTATATTTAGAAGCAGCTAACATGCTTAAAATAAGATTTAAGGCCTGACCCACCGTCAGTAAGGTCTACTACCACCTCATACAAAATTTGCTTTGTTAGGCAAAGATACCACATCTCACAGCCTTCCAGCTCACTTTCACAGACTCTTCCCCGGTAAACTCACCTGCTCTGATATTGACAAAGAAGAGAGTCCATCTTCTCAGTGTAGTGAATTCCAGTCTCCCTCACGCAGCATCCCTACATTCCGAGTTAGCTGTATTTTGATAAGTTTTCCATTTTGCTGTCAAATGCTGTGTGGCATTTGGTATTTTCTAACTAGACTGGGCCTCAACCTTCTCAGCAGTAACCAAATTTGAATTCCATTTTCACAGAAGTGAAGCAAAAAATCTCTCTATGGAATGGTAAAAATTAATTTTGTGAAAGTATGTGGTCTGAGACGGAGAATGGAGCTGCAATGCTAGAGTGCCTCTATGCAGACTCAGAGAAGTGGGGTAATTTGGGGATACTGGGGGAGGGACTGGTAGAAGTCAATGGGACCTTAAAGCTTGAGGGGGGAAAGAATTATTGGGTTTTTGAACACTGAGACAGAGGCTGGAAGAGGTGTGTATTTTTAGGGAATGAAGTTACAATAACCTCCTTACATCTTCCTTGCTAAGCTAGTCTGATCTCTCGGTGCAAGACTGCTTTCCTGAATCCACACGCGTTCCCAACATTATGCAGAAAATTACCTTGCTTTCTCTTATCCCTGAACACCGATTTCTGCCTTACAGACAGAAAAGGCAAGTTGAGCTGAGTGCCAAGGTGGATATGGGGTGGGAAATCAGACTGTGACTCTGCTGTGACTGGGGAAGATGAGGGGAATAGCAGTGATTGCTGCTGCTAAGGAAAAGCAAAGCCCTAAAGAAACCAATTGGCCACACATCCCTTCTACCTCCCCACTACCTTTGTCTGTCTGTTTTCGAATTACCTAGTCTCCATATCTTCTTCCATCACAAAAATAAGAGAGTGGGGGTGCATGATGCATCCCCCATGGTCTGCTGTCCTAAGAAAACACCTATTTTTTGTGAAGTCTAAGGGCGGCACCATTGCCAGGTGTTGAAGTTGCAGCTCTGTTCCCGAAAATTTAGGAAAGTTGAAAAGCTTGCACAAGAAATTACAAATGCAGTCAGGGGCTCAAGTAATTGCACTCTTCAAACTGTTTCTTCTATCCCAGTGAACAACTTGAGATTTTTAAGGGTGTATTTGTTTTACAGTGGATGGAAAAGGTTAGTCTGGTGGCTCCCTGTTTTCTTAATTTAAATCAGTAAGTTTTCCCTCAGTAATTCAAAATAGAGATTAAGGATTGCAGGAAAAATTCTTAGGAACTGTAGCATTCTGTAGGAACAACAGCAAAAATCATAGAAAGATGATTTTTTAATTAGAGTTTAATCTTAACCTAGTTTATTCTAATGGTACTAAAATGTAGATAAAGAATACTTTTTTGATATTGTATCGCTGCACAAATACACTTATCTGCAATTTTGACTTAACGCCTTCTCTGCCTCAGGTGTACTCTACCTACAAGAATGACAAGTTAGTTCCATGAAAATTAAGGCTTGAGAAATAACTTCGGACCAGTCTGATTTTACATTTCCTAGCATTCGATTAAAGTCACAGAAGTATTTGCTGAGCAACGGTTGATTCATGTCAGTAATTTCCACCAGGCTTAGTTTCTCCATTGTTGGTGTTTTGCTTTCTTTGTCACTGGTAAACTGCCAACTCATTTTTTTCCTTGTGTGACTCACATGCTCAAGATAGCTTTTCTCAATATCAGGGCAGGCAAATATATTCTGGAGCAACATGATGTTCCCTTGTTCGTTGGGACTCTACTTTTAGTTTGCATAAGAAACCATGATTGAGTAGTAAGTGTTGCATAAGTATATAAGGTTGATATGAATGAGTCACACTAAATGTCTCCTGTGTAAAGCCAGAAGTTGTTCCCTGGCTTTATTGTATGAAAGTAATATCCCATCCTATACTAACATAGTAATAGTTTTGTTTTCTTTTAATGTAGCAGGTAGGAGACTTGTCTCGCCACTGCTGATACTGCAGTACATTTCCCCCCAGTGCTTTCTTCCTACAAGAGGATAATTAATTTCCCTGTCGGTTTAGTGGCTACTTCATCTCTAAGGTAACTGGTGAATAGTCTGGGATTATTTATGTTTCTGGGAAGAACATCAACAGCATACAAAGTTTTCTTTCTTGCTACTCTTCATTGTTTGCATAACATGTACTTCCCTGGGTAGACAAGCATGTTTTGTAATTCAAGGTCCCTGCAAAACAACAAGGGAATTATTCATGGAGGAAAGGATTCACTACATTTGAACTCATGTTGTGAGTTCATAAAACATTTTCTAAAATCTGTGACATTTGGAAAACATTGAACATTAAAGAGCTCTGGTTCCCAGACATTTTTGAAACTTTTATGCTTAGCTGACCCCCCTAAAACCATAGGGTTTTAAGATATTTTTGTTGTTGTTTAAAAAGAACACCTGATTTTAAATTATTTAAGCAGATCAGACTACCAAAATAATCTCTGGCTTTAAAAAAAATCTGTGAATACTTGTTTATTTAGTCTTGTAAATTCCACCCAATCATTTTCTCTAAGATTAGAACCTGATTTCCTTAAGGTTAGAACCCGTGCAATTCCTAAATTTGTCAAATGAATTTATTTTATGCACCTGAAATTGAAATAAAATTTACTTAAGGATCAAGTGCAAAAGGCATTTTTATTTTAAGAGGGTTTGGTTTTTGCTTTTAGCTTTGGGACAGTCTGTGTTTGTCTCAATCCCACAAGGCTCTATCTTAACAACAGTAACCTTACTGAAATCTACAGTTTACTTGCAAATAAAGGCTATAGTTGTATATATAGAAGTGTAAGGCTTTTTTTTTTCCTTTTTTTTGTTGTTTTGTTTTGTTTCAGTATTGTAGGATTGGGTGGTTAGTAACATCAGTCCTACACTGACAGTTGGAAGGGAAAGTCAGGCTGATACAAATTTCTGAATCTGTCTAGTCACTTAGACGGCTGCTGATGAGCCGTATCTGCTGCCCATTGCCCTCAGATGTTATTTTCTGATTCTTTTCCTCATTCAAAGAAGCTTACACACTTTTTCCCAATTGAGAACAAGATGTGTGCAAACCCACAGGAGATTTACATTACATGCATGCCAGTTTCTTAATGAAAGGGAACTTGCTGTTCTGCCCCTTAAGCACTCATATTTTCTCTTGTGTATCAAAGCTGTTTTGTGCCTTAGGGGTAAAAGTCACAGCTTCTGTACCATAAAATCAAGCTGCATTCTTCAGAGAGGGAGAGGGAGTGTTGGGGGAGAGTTTTCATTCTGCCCTGAAACAGCCTTCTTGTGACAGGGAAACTAAAGTTGTGAAGCAAAAATTGTGTTCTCATGGTTCTCTCTACGCACCTCTCATTTAGTTCATATGATTGTTTTCCTGCCAATATTTACCATGGAAATATATTCGCCCCAGGTGACATACCTGCATCCACAATTTCTTCAGATTTCTCAGTGCCCTTATTGAAGGTCATAAATTGTTTCCTTTAGAAAGAACACTAGCCAGTAAAAGTCCTTCTACTTGCTTCAGGATAGGATACATTGACAAAAGGCTAGTGGTTTTATTTAAACTGTTTAAAGAGCATAGTATCCTAACTCAGCTTTAAAACACTGCTAACTTTAACTTATTCTATCTGGACACATATATAAATGACAGGAGTGGTAAGTTGTGGACAGAATGTGATGAAAATGAGAAAAAGGAAACTTGCTGCCTTGTACCTATGAATGTTTGTGTTGTTTTTTAGCCAATCTGCTGCTCATGTCAAAAGGTACAACTCAATCTTGACTCCGGACTTGATAATAACATATAGTCTGAAATCTCCTCCTTGAATCCAAATGTCTCAAAGAACTAATTTAATTAAACTTAGTTCCTTTTCCTCAAATAAAGTAATTAAATCTAGGAAAAGGATCTAGGAAATATTACCAGTCCCTGTCCTTATAGCTCTTTGAAAACCTTTTTTTGGTAAAAGTCTAGGTATTTTTTTACAGTTTTAACTGGTATTAGGAGGAACCTAGTTCTCATATCCACTATAGAAATCCATGTGTACTAAATGTCTTGTACAGAGACAGTATTTGCAGACAAAAAGTAATTTCCTTTATGAGGTTACAAAAGGTTATTATAAATTGTGTAAAAATGATTTCACAGCTAGAAAAATCAGACTGACAGTGCCTTTAGTACTGACTATCCATTTAAAAATAAAACTTGCAAGTGGAATGGTGATAGACATTTTGGAAGTGCTAATGGTGACAAAAAGAGAAATAGATGCCTTGTTACACATATGCACATTCAGGATAAGCCAGACTCTGACTCCGTGATTTCATTCCAGAAAGTGGTTTGTTGGAGAAAGGGGGAAATAGTGCCATTGTGCTAACCACAGTTTTAATATATGAATTAATATAGAGCTTTCATAGCTGCTGCTGCTGATCCACGGCTGAAACAGCATACAACCTGCATGTGGGAGAAATTCAGATGCATGAAATATTAATGATGATTTTAAGATGACTATACCTTTTCAAACAATGCTCAATTTACAGTTGTGCTGTCAAAACCTTTCTATTTCTCACATAATTGTCTGCTTCTAAATTAAAATAAATATGCTTTATTTAAAATGCATGAAACCCGTGGATAATGGTCTACAAATTTACTCCAGATGCATACTAACTGCTAGAATAAACATTTCAGAATATGGTTTTACATAATAAACTTATCTGTTTCATTTGGCTGTCACCATAAACTCACTACACTCCAAGCATAAACAGGTTGTTAAGTATATTTAAGGATTTTAGAATGAACACCAGAGCTGCTGTTATCATTAAAATGAAGTGCTGATATTGGAGTCAGGCCACACAGAAGTATTTATCCAGTACTAAACTAGAATTTCAATTTTTTCCTTCTCTTAGATACTGGAGTATGGATGGCTCTGATACATCAGCTTGAAACCCATCACTTGAAGATCAAGTGCTAGATACATGTACAACAATCTAAACATGCAACAGTAGGCTTCTACATGATGAGAAGACTTCACTACAATGTTAAACTGCTGTAATATGAATTCTCTAGTGTTCTGGTTTATTTTCCTTATAGTTGGATGTGGAATGCTCGCTCTAATGCATACATACATTAATGCATACTCCTGACCTCTCAGTAATATTCTGTTTCCTGCATGCAAACCATCGTGTACGTTCTTTGGACGTTCCAGATCACAATAAGAAGATAATCTCTGAACCCTTCGGTGGCAGAAAGAGAATAGAAGAAGGGATGAGGCAGTGCAAAGCACAAGGAATATGAAATAGTGTGAGTTGACTGTTAGTGTTTATCATCTTTTTCTTTGAAAACGGAAGCTTCTGCTTCATTTCACAAATTATTTCTAAAGCTCTCGTGTTAATTGATTCTTGAATATTCTACTTAATGAAGCTTAGTCAAATATTTTCTAGAGATTATAAGTTTGTGAAGTAGGTGAAGAAACACACAAAAGAATGACATAATACATTTTAAAAAGTTCATTTACTAGACTCAAAAGTATCACACATATAAATGTGAACATATGGACTTCTGAGCAAATTGTTTCCCTTATCCTTGATTCTTTTAGATTTCAGGGAATGCCGGGTAACAAGTCGGCAAAGTATTACTATAGATTCAAATGATTGCCAATAGTTTCCACATTCCACTCTGTGTTCTAGGGCAGCCTTGGCACCACAGTCTATCACAACTGATCCTTTAACTTAGTTTGCATAGTCACTAGTTTGCCCTGCCTCTGTTTTAATATGGAAATGAACTGGATTTATGATTGGTGGTGCTTCATCCTGTTTGTTCCTCTTTGTAAACAGAGTTCTTTATAAATCACAGATTTTTCAAATCAGGTGAGTCATATTTTTAAGGACCCTGTTAGTGTGTGTATATTCTACACTATATAATTATATATACTACCTATAATAGAAAATAGAATACAATCTGCAAGAGAGAAAAAAATGCAGTTCAGCAAGAAAAGACAAAGCATATCAATAACACCAGCTCTGCAAGACAAGGAGTTGTCTTTGCTGTCTCAAGGCTTGGGACACACCTACATAATATTCTTCAGGGTGAGAAAAAAACCCTGATTGTCTTTCAATACTTCATCATCATTATACAACATATTTCCTACTGCTACTGTGCTAGGTCCGCCGGAGGTAATTCTTTGATGGATGTTTTCTATTTTTCTCTTCTTCAAGGGTCAAACCCTTCTTCTGTTTAACAGTAAGCTGGGAAATAACATGAAACACATGAGAGAAATAATAAAATTGATAGTGGTGCAGATACAACATTGCAGCTCTTCTATAGACAAAAAAAAAAGGAAAGAAAGAAAAGTAAAAAACCTCTTCAAATAACTAACATTTAATGTAGCTGAAAGATTAAGCAGAAGACAGCAGGGGATATTCATCTTAAGAAAGAGTTGCAAGACACAGGGAGGTGTTCTTTGCCAATTTGTGGTGTAATGAGGAGCTGAATATGTGAAGAGAAGGGAAAGGGAAGGGAAAAAAGGAAAGGAAAGCCGGAAGGGAAGAGGGAAGGGAGGAAAATGGAAAAAGGAAAAATAAAAAGCAAAAAAGAAAAAGGAAAAGGGGGAAGGAGGAAGAGGGATAAAAAAAGATTGGATTTTAAGTTATGAAGTGGCATGTCACCTGTGAAAAATGATGCTACCCACTTGTATTGTTTTTATGCACCCCCTCAGGATTATACATAACTCAGATATCAGTGCTGCTTTCTCAAACTGTGAAATGACAACTACCTGAGCTATCTTGTGTAATAGAAAGGTGATGTATTTCACCAGTGTTTGTGAATCTTTTTTTAGATTTGGGACATGAAGTTTTTTAAAAAGTATAATCTCTATAGGTGTAATTGATAGCCTACATTCATGAAGTTATTTTCTCCAGGAAAGTGTGAAAGCCTGTTAGAGATATTTGCATAGTTCAATGTTTTACTTATTTGCTGATATTATGAGTTTTTACATTATGACACATCCCAGTAAAATGTATACAAATATACAACTTTAAAAGGTATATTTAATATAACTCATGCATTAAATTATTTTTGCTATACTTTTGGCTTCCTGACTTTCAGGCACTTCTTACCTACAATAAACCAAATCTCTCACAAAGAAACTAAATGAAAATTAAAGAATCAACAAATAAGAAAAAAGGATTTATTTTCCTGCTTGCTTGGACACATTAAATATGACAGCAAAACATGACATAATGGCAATTTATAGGTTACTTTCCCTAAGATGGCCTCTGGACTTAACATAACATCCAGAGATCTATTTCAATTACTGAAACAATAGACTTTAAAGTGGATGAATGCACACAGTATATTTGTTCTTGCTAAAATATGAGTGAAAAATTTCTTTCCGTTATCCTTTTGATGAAAATACACTCCTGTCTGCCTGATAAAAAATTTCCTGTTTGTACTCTACAGACTTGTTAAACACTTCCTCTAAAAATTACAGGATAAATAAAGAGATTTACCTGGGCATATGACAAATAGTTAGAAGAACTTCCTTGTAAATCTTAACTCACCTATGAATCTTAGAAAGTGTTTAATTTTGACATTTGAAAAGAACTACCAAAAAAAGGAAGGAGAAGACTGAGAGGAAGAGCAGAGGCAGTAGTGCTGGCACTAATATAGTAAAAAAGAAAGAAATGTGTGATCTTTGCATGCCTTGGATATTTGGAAAGTTTCTGAAAAAACTTGTCATGTTTGTATCAGTCTTCTGTCCGATTCTTTAATGTCACCAAATGCAATGGGAATTTCTATAGAATGAAGGGACATTTCCAGTACTTCATGGTAAAAGTTGGGATGAAAATACTTTCTTTTTTATTGAAATACATCTTCTCAGATTTTCTTAAAACTGAAAAACTTTAAAACTCCTGTTTAGGCAATCTTTACATTGTGTTACTTTTTAAGCTGAAGAATCTATTCTCCCATTCACAACAATGATCCTTATTAGATTGTAAAGAATGAAATTGGAATAGGTAGAGTCAGTAAACATTTCAGAATGTTACGCCTTTACCTGAAGTAAATGTTGTAAAGAATTTTAGCGGTTGGTAAATGGTAAATGATGGTAAATAATTTTAATTTTCATGGTATCAATAATTTTACACAGATTGAGCTTTGGATTCCAGAAATTCTGGACAATGGCCACTTCTATCTTTTTGTATTGTTCGAGACTGCATAGGCAGTGAGAGGGAAACAAATAAGTAGTTCTCACCATCTTGTATAGTTCTTGAATTCTTATTGAATGCAAAATGGCTGCTGGGTCTTTTTAAGATAATTTGTTAAGAGCGGAAAAGGGCGTCAAAATAATATCAATAATGTTCAGTGATTGCTAATAACACCCTAGTGAAACGGATGTATAATTCCTTTTCAACAAGTATACATCATTGCCTGACCTTTTAGTTCTTTACTAATATCACCAATGACAACATAACATTCTCTCAATGTCAGATGCTACGTTTTTCTGCGATGTGGACACTAGTCACAAGGAGCTCAGCTGAGACTAACAATGTATTTAGCATAGGTCACTGAACAACTATCAAATGCTCAAAAATTCCAGTGACTACTGACTGCAGAAGATTCAGAACAAGTCAGTTGGAGGTGAAGGACTTCATAAACCATTTCCATTCGACTAAGCCATCCAGTCTCCTCCTCTGCTCTTTTTCATTATATTTGACATTTTTTAGATTTAATCTTGGTTCCAGACTAGTAGCTTGCAGCGGTGGGCTGAGGGGATGAGACTTTTCTGAGCTGTAGAACATATTAAAAGGGAAAAAATATGAAAGGTATGTGGAAAATGCAGGCCATGTGGAGTTTAATAAAGTTAGCTGCTAAGCACAGGCACTTTGAGGAAAGAGTTCAGTTTCTAATGTTGCTCTTGATAGCCAAACCGACTTAGTGACAAGGGAGCTGCTTCTTCAACATCTGTCATTCCTCTGTGAAACACTGCATGACCTTGACCATGGAAGGGACAGAATTGTCACTGAGTTTTAGTCAAAATTACTGAATTTGCTCCTATGTGGAGAAGGAGTGATTATAACTCTCATTATTTGCAGAATGGTCCTTATTTCCTCAGCTGAGCTCGTTCTCATTCACATACTGCACACATGCAAACTCTCAACCACAAAGTCAACTGTAAGGATACAAAGAAAAATACAAACAAATATAAGATGCCTGGCAATGTGTCAGGATATTTCTCCAAGAGGCAAAAAATTAATAGACAAAGAGATACATTTTTATTATTTTTATTTCATCTTTTAAAACAATATGTATGTACTTGCATAAATTGTATTAAAATATAATCCTAGACTACAGAATTGTCTAAGAGATTCAGAATAATACTGGAAGTGACAAGCTAAATCCATACTTATTTTTAGCCCCAAAACCTAAATGGTAATCCCAGCCTGCTACTTCAGTGCTCCGTGGCAAAGTGCAAGAGAAGTAGTCCAAAGTGCTTAGGAAATACCTTTAGACAGTTTTCTTGTTATTACAAAGATCTTCTTGCTATTAGATAATGTTTGTGTGCATGTGCCGTTACAGATTGATAAAGTATTTCTGAACGTGTATAGATGTAGTCACACATGCTCATACACATACACGTACAAAATAAAATGATGGATTATAGAAATATATAAATAGGTAGTTAGTGTGTCTTGCATTTGTGTGTATATATATTCCAAGTATACCCATAATTGGACATATTGCATTCTATATAAATGCATATGCCAATATTTTATAGAAAAGCATAGGAAAATATAGGATACATGGGTACATATGTGCATATTTAACTTTTAGAAAGACTGAGAGAACACAGACCTTTGAAGATGGTTTTACATTACTCAAGTATGCTTGAATAATTCAAATTTACCCCATATTGCAGAATAGGCTCTAAAATACAGCTATTCCGGTATTGTGATTTAGATACTGAATTTTATCTAACTACACTGAATTCAGGTGGGATGAATGAAAACCACATTTGATCTGTTATTGTCTGCCTGTTATGGAAAAGGAATGGATTTGAAATATGTTCTCAGTATTACAACATACACCTGCTTTCTGCCCTAAATAATAAGAATCTAATAAATGGCAACAATTAATACTACCTTCAGCCTTGGCTGATGACTGCATGATGGTTAGAGGTGCTACACAGGGAGAAAATGTCTACATTTGTTCAATGGCTTATATACATTTGAACATTTATATTTTTCTGTGCTGTAGGATCTTGCAGTTTTTCTTTTGTAAAGAGGAGAATAATATTCTTAAAACCTGTCTTGGTTCAATTTTTCATTTGTGTGGTGTGTCATATTTCTGCCTCAGAGAATACGCACATAGGCATATAGGCAAGGACAGTCCATAGCTGAAGCATACAGAAGCTCTTCTTCACCTTCAGTTTTTTTCCCAGGGACAGTCCCAGGGCTGTCCTTAATCAAAAGCAGAATAAATTGCCCTCTTTGGGCTGCCTTCCTACAGGTCCCATGTCTGGCTTTAGTAATGTGCTTGTAAGTGTTAGACACCCCAACTCTTTCCTCACCTTTTTGTGTGGGACAGAGGGAGAAAATGGATCTGGACCCAGTCTCTCTGTGCTCATGGCCCTGAACGCACAGAAGGCCATGCAAACCACGGAGCTGCCACCGCTGGCTACTAACCTTTAACCTGCCCAAGCCTTGCAGTGGCCAATGGCTCAGAGGAACTTCAATTCTCTACTTTTGAGTAAACGTTGAAATTAAAAATGAAAAAATAATTGTCTGATGTTTGTTTTGAAGACATGGTATATTGTAAATTTTTCTCCAGCTGACATTTCATTGTAGCTCAGATGGAGAATGTGAATGCTAAATACATGTATATTTTCCATGGATCACCAGGCCTATTTAAAAGCAAAATCAATAAACTTGCCTGCAACAGAAAGATTTCTTGCTAGATTTTTTCCCTGCATTCCTCTGGCACTGTTATGAAAGGCAGAGTGTGTACCCAGTACTGTGAGCTAGCACACAACCAATGTGAAGTCAGATGTCCTCTACGAAAAATCTTTACTAATGTGACTCCAGATTATAAGAAAGATTCCTCACCCTGAGCACTAAATATCATGGATATTACAGAAGAAGTTATTTTAATACTTAATATGGCAATTAAAATATCTCTCGATTATATTTCTAATGATTTCCAAGATTGTCTTCTGCCTGTTTCAACTACATTTTATCTTTGAGCCAGGAGGAAAAAAGCAGAGAAGAAAAATAGGAATTAATGCTGTCTAAAGATAAACACTTAGAGAAAAAGAGCAAAAAATTGCCAATAATTCATCAAACAATCACCAGGGAAACTGGTTAGTAAATTATCTGTAATGCCGATTTATAAATTGAAAGTTGCTGAGCTATTCCAGCACTCGCAGCTTTTGCTTTCTGTTTCCACCCGCTACAAAATCAATCAACATTAAATATATTCCAGGGTAATCAAAATAGTACTGTGTGAAATTCACAATTTTGATTTTCATTAAATTTTACTATTTAATTTGGGATTCATCTAATCTTTAAACTTTGAATTTCACTGGTTACCTATTAGTCATGTGTATACAAACTTAAACTGACAGAATGATTTAGGAGTTATGGTATAATTGGTCAAGGAAAATAGAGAAATTTTTTACACCAATATCTAAGCAGGCTGTCATGTAATATTTTCCTTACAGAAATCTAAAATTTAATTGGATCTGTGAGTGTTATATATTGATGGACAAACAAGTCTTGTCTTTTGAAAGAAGGAAAGGTGATAAAAGACATATTTTTGTGTTCAAAACTATGATAGTACACTCATTTTAAAATATATCTTATATGACAGTCATCTTTATTTTACACATGCATACTTCCTTACTCTAAAATATATCTTCTTCTGAGGCTTGGAGTGATTTAAGTTGACTTCATAATTATTTAAAAAGAAATCATTTTCTGATCTTCAATTCTAATACGCCAATGCCAACAAAAATGTCTTATGTCCTTCTGCTGAATAAACCATAACAGCAACTCTCCTCCTTCAACTCCTCTCTACTTGGCTGGCTTCACGTAAAGTAAAGATGGAAAAATAATTGTTCCATTCTTTCAACTTGGTAGGATATTATTGCTAATACTGACAAACAGACAACATCACAGGCATGCACAAGAACACATTGCCCTTTCTGTCCAGCTGAATGCAAATAGCTTTCAATGGGACACAGGAAAGAGCATAACAGATATACCGAAAAAGCAAATGAAAATAAAAACATTTAAAAATATAGAAGAGCATCTTCTTTTGAGCAGTAAACATTGCTGAGCATTTAGAATGAAAACAAAATTGTGCCAATTTGTGGGGTGTAACCACTTCTTATGGCTTCAGATGAGAGAGAGTTAATTTTCTTCCTAGTAGCTTCCTAGTAGCGTACTGTGTTTTGGATTTAGGATGAGAATAGTGTCAATAGCACACTGAAGCTTTAGTTCTTACTGAGCGGTGCAACTTAAACTGCCCTGCCAGCGAGCAGGCTGGGCGTGCACAAGAAGCTGGGAGGGGACACAGCCGGGACAGCTGACCCCACCTGACCAAAGGGATATTCCATACCATATGACGTCATGCTCAGCATATAAAGCTGGGGCGAGCTGGCCACTGCTCCAGAACTGGCTGATCGTCAGTCAGCGAACGGTGAGCAATTGCATTGTGCATCACTTGTTTTGTATATTCTTTTGTCATTATTATTCTTTTCCCTTCCTTTTCGGTCCTGTTAAATTGTCTTTATCTCAACCCATGAGTTTTACTTTTTTTCCAATTCTCTCCCCCATCCCGCTGCGGGGAGTGAGGTTAAACCATAACACTAGTCCACAAAGGAAGGAAAATAAAAGGGGGCATTTCCTCTAAAGGGAATTCACAGAAACTCCCTCTCAGGGGCTGTAACTGGAAGACAGAACGTAGCTCACTGGAAGCAATGGATATTTCAGTCCAGGATGACTGTGGCCACCTCTGTTTTCACCCATGTCATGCAATAGACTCACTGCACCTTCAGGCAGGTAAGCACATGCTGATGCTGAAATTTTCTTGCCAAAGAAGCAAGGCTGAATTTGCCTCCATAGAGCTGGGTTAGCTCATGGTCCGCTTAGCCCAAAAGTCTGCCTGTCCAGTTAATTTCTTTCTTAAGGAAACAAACAGCTTACCAAAACCATTGTAACTCTTTCTATAAAGGTAATTGATATGCTGAGTAAAATTCATCCCCCTTAGACACCAGTGGCAAAACTCCCACTGACATCAGCCCCACAAAGTTCAGCAAATGTTACTGAATAAGGTTACAGCAGTAGGAAACAGAAGTGTTTTACATTTTCCTCTGGGTATTTAATGGGTTGTAAACTTTAGTAGTTGCACAACTCCCATTAGTGTCAATAGGAGAAACGTGGCTAAAATTGAGTCGATTCTTTCTGAGAATGTTAAAAGACAATGAACTTAAGCGTATATACAGCAAAAAGTTTTATTTCAATGAAAAACATGCCTGTGTTACTTTGTTCCCCCAAGGTCTACCCTAGAATTTAGATGAAAGTTTACTAGTTACCTTGGGAAAATGTATTTTGTGAAAACGGAGCTTGTCACACCGGAGACAATTTTATTAGAAACCAGCGCTTAACATTGCTGGTCATAAATAACACAGCACATAATTTTGTAAAATTTGGAAAAAAATTGTATGTAACGCTATAGCTTTTTGAAAGGAATTATAGATGCATAGTCCTTATACATACAAGAGTATAGACTGAGTGGGTGAGTGGAATATTAGAAAGAATACTTTAGAAAGTAGATGTCTGAGGTAACATATAATCTTTAGGGCAAGGACTCTAGCAGATCCTAGGAAGTGAGAGTAGAAAACCATCTGTCTCCTCAGCAACATAGTGAAGAGAGTCTTCTCATAGCTAGTCAAATGGATTATTTACTCAAAGATTTTAGTCCTAAATTGATTTCTGGAGAAAAACAGTGAAAAAATAAGGGCATGAAAGGGAATCTAAAATATGTGTACTAGCTTGTCAGGTTGTAATTGTTGTTTCGTGGTTCCAACACATAGAAATAATAATGTTTCTAAGAAAGAATCAGTCAATCATTGAGTTTTTTTGTTGTTCTACAGATGTTGTTTATTAGTTTATGATTCCATGAGCCTTCAAGTAGACGAATCCTAAGGCAAGTGGCAAAAATATCTTCCAAAGATATATTTATGTTGACCACAATATATGTTCAGATTGCCCTGAATATTTTACTTTTTAACAATTTCATTCATGTGGCACTTGCAAATGGTGTATAACAGACAGTCTTAAACAACAAGCTCACCTTTATCCCATTAATCTCAGTGGTGTCTGAACCTGAAATCCCAACGATAACATTTCAGTATCAACACTGATTATTAAAACACTGATCATTTTAACAGGCAGAATGAAGCAGAGTGCAAAAAGATAGAGACAAGTGCGAAATTAAAGCATCAGCAGTAAAAACATGCAGAATGCAGAATATAGCCAGAAGAATTGGGGAGAAAAGGAAAAGAAGGAAAAAAAGCCTGCTCAGGTTTGGCAGAGGCCTGTAGGTTTAACAGCATTTCATTCAAGTGTGAAGCAAAACTGTTTTAGTACTACTGCCTGTGTTCTTTTAAAGGAGTTGATTACTTCACATCTAGAAGAGACATTTAAATATGAAAGAGAAATTAGGAGTCCTCTATTGTTTATGTCACACACAAAAGAAAAAATGTAATTCCATTAAATGATCTTTAATGTTTCCTTTTTTGTTTTACAAACTAAAACGAGGACTGTATAGAAGGTTAGCATGTTTTGTCGAAATATTCCTAAAGTAACAATGATTAAATTTCTATACATAATACTATAATAACTGTAATAACAAGACAAAATAAATTTGCTGGGTTTTTTTAATTTCTTGTCAGGACAGATCATAATGTCTCTCTGTTCTTTCAGAATTTTTTTGCTTACATTCACACTGAAATGGAATGCTTGAATTTCCATGATTCTGTGAAAGTGCTGAGATGTGCTGAGGAATATTATGTAAGACACTATTTGTTGTATGTTGTTAAATCACTTGAGAGCCAGTCCCTTGGATCAAGCATGGCAGGGAGCTGAAGACGCATTTTTATAAGCCAGAGCTTGTTGGGTCAGAGCTCAGCATATTCCTGTCTTTGGTCCTATAACAGGACCACAGGCGTCAATAAGATTATTTGAAGATTCTGTAATTTCCAGCTGTGCCCAAGTATTGAATTTAAATTCACAAAGGACTCTGAGTCTCCTAACTGTCACTTGGTAAATTTTGCTTATGATTATGGTCCAAAAGGTGTGCAGGAGCTATGAGATTGACTTGGGGAATATATGTAGTAACGTTTTTTTTTTAATGTGCAGTCAAACTTCTCCCTATTGCAACTTGTGACTGTTGCCTCTTATTCTCAAGTTCTGCATGTGCAAGAAGCATCTGTCCGTGTCAGAGCATCTGCATCATGAGGAGAATCAAACCCTGGACCAAGTGCAAAGAGAGGTTGTTCCATGCCCCTCCTTGGAGATATTCAGTACTAAATGGGCCAAGGCTCTGAACAACCTCGTCACACTTTGCAATTAGTCCTCAATGAGCAAGGTGTTAGACCAGAGGAGAGGCTTTGGTGCCCAGTAATTCCACAAAACACAACACCTCTCCTGTCCTGGTGACCATCATAGCAGAGGGAGCCCAAAGTCATGGAGTTCAAGGGATATTTTATGGGTATTTTAGGGACAAAACTTTACAAGGGAAAAGGGAATGATATCTGTGTATTATATCAAAGGATAGGGAGGTGGGGGGGTGTTAATGAGGTCGTATTGGATAGTGTGGTACCTGAGCATGATGTATGTCATATGGAATAAGGGGTGGTGAATGTGCTGGTTTTGTCTGGGATAGAGTTAATTTTCTACATAGTATCTAGTATGGTTCTATGTTTTGGATTTGTGCTGAAAACAGTGTTGATAACACAGGGATGTTTTAGTTACCTCTGAGCAGTGCTTACACAGAGTCAAGGCCTTTTCTGCTCCTCACCCCACCCCACCAGTGAGTAGACTGTGGGTGCACAAGAAATTGGGAGGGGACACAGCTGGGACAGCTGACCCAGAATGCTTCTGGAGCATTCATCTTCTCGTGAAAGTTCCTTTCAAATAAGACACTACTTTTTGCTGTTATTTCTCTTTAGTTCAGAATAAAAAGTACTTTCTCCAAGACTATGTCATTAATCTACACATTCCAAAAGACTGGCTCAGTCAATGAATTACAATTGAACTGTGGCATTCTCCAATCCAGTACCTGTCCAGTTTTGGCATAATGTAAGATTTTGCATTACAGATATATGTACTGTAACTCAGTATAATGTGCTTCATTTTGCATCACAAAATTTGGATTCAAAAACCATAAATAATAAAAAGGAAAGAATAAAATATTCCTTTTAATTAATCATAAGGTCAATAAATTATTCCCCCCCCCAAATTAAAAAGTCTTATTCTGTAAGCATGCTGATGATGTAAAGATTAGAAGCCTGGAAAGTCTCCATTATACATTGACTTTTCACTCAAAGATCAGCAGAAGCTCCTTTATTAGACAACAGTTTTAAAATGAAATATCCTGCCTGGAGTTAAGAAGGCATGACGCGTTTGTTTGAAAGGCAAGGAGGGTGTCATTTGGTGAAACTGCAGGAAGCTTCAGAGTAGCAACAGGGTTTCTTTTTTTTCAGTGCCTCCAACTGACTTCATACACATGCTAAAGAAGTCATTGAGATTAATTAAATTCAAGATACAATTACAAATTCCAGTATTACACATTTTTGTTTAGGGCTCAAAAGAAAAGAGGACTTGATGATGGTAAGCATATATAACCCATTGGTTGCTGGGGGTTATGTTTTGCTACTTGAACTCCATTTGCTATGGAAACTCAAAATGCTGCTTCTCTGATGACATTAAGGCTCATAATGCATATTCACCTTGACTGTAATAACAAAATTTCAGTTACAATTTTACATACAGTACAAGAGAAATTGAAAATAAAAAAAACTTAAAAGTTTAAGATAAGATCAAATCTTTTCAATATAATTCTACTGCTTAAAGACAGAACGTTTCTCTTTATATGAATAATTTTTCTAATTATGATTTTAAAATTATACCGATTTTCATTAAAAATATGCATTTCTAAGGTAGAAATCAACAATTATCCTATAAATATATTTATATAAAAATTTCATTATAGATATATAAATCTCATTAACATCAATTATATTTATTTTAATTTCTATCTAAGCTGTATTTCCTTTTAAATTTTTTCCAGTTTTGTGGCTGGCTATTGGACATTCAAAATGAATGTCCAGTGAACCTCAATGATCTGTGAACTGTGAAAAGTTTTGCTTTGTTCCTACTTTTATGTTCTAAGTAGAACTTCACCTTGGAACAAGAGCAAAGTGTCCAACTGAAATAGTAACATAAAATAACATTGGAGCATATAAATTTTTTAAGAACTGAAAGAAGGGGTTTTGCCAGTGGGGGGTGGGCAGGGAGTTGTAGACTGGCCTGTATTTATATTTTGCTTGCAATAACACTACCACTTGGTGCAATGTGCTCACTTTTCCCTGACTAATTGAAGTCGTGACTGATAAACACTTATGTATGCACGTAAGTTCTTATATGCTTTTTGCCATTTTTTTTGTTTGTTTGCCTTCAGCAGCACTAATTGGTCTAGGTAATCATGGTTTTCTCTAACATGCCTCTATTTGAAGCCCTCATGGTAAAACTCTGAGGTTCTTAAATATTTTTTCCTATAAATCTTTACAGGAAGGTTTCCCTATTCACATGTATAAATGCCATATCCACAAATGGGCGACTTTCACACATCTTGCAACCTAGGGACAAAACCTTCACGGGCATAACTGTACCCCTGTGAATTCACAAATGCCAGCCTGCTGCCTAGTCAGTGACTTAAGCAACAGGGGGCTTAAGGAAAGGGTTTATGTTCACTTTAGAGTCTAACTCCAGTCTCTCTCAGACTGTTTTGAGTCATTCGTCTTTCAAAAGTTCTTCCAACAGCACTAGAACAGAATCTGTGAACAGAAACCAGAGACACGCAGGACCTGTGGACACTATTCTTATTATGATGTAAAGAACAGGCATAGGACAGCTTAAAGATCCCTCTCTTCTACTCTCCGGTTTTTGAAGTGAATGCTACGTGAACATTCAGAGAATATGTATAGGAACACATATATGCAACTAAGTCATACCCTTCAGATAGCATCCAATGATGACTTTGTCTTATTTCAATACTGTTCCTTTTCCAAACTAGTCAAAGGGTATGTGAGTAGCTGTAGTGACTGCAAAATACCACTGAAGCAATGCTGCAAAGAAAATTTTATAGAAATTTAACTCTTTCTGTTCTTACACTTCAATTTATTAATCAAATATAGGGACTATAGCTCTTTTCCATTCTCAAAGGTTTGGATTTTTGCATTTATAACTTGTAATTTGAAGACATACTTCACCTGTCTTTTGCTTTTGATCAACATATTGCAGATCCATAGAGTATTAAAAAGTGATGTTTATTTTTTAGTGGATCACACCAGTGTTTCCTCTCCTATATAGGAGTTGTTCATGTTGTGTGGCCAATACAGTAGCTCTTCCAAATCATGAGTCATTAAGTGCCACCAGTGGCATCCCTAGTATGTGTCAGGCTTTTTTCAGCCTAAAATGACATGGTAAGCTACAAGAAATTTTTAAGTTGACTTTCTACAAAGAGTCAAAATTACTCTAGCAAGTCTCTATCTAGATGTTTTGGCAAAACTGTATAAAGTAAATAAATAGGCAACTAAATAAAGTTACATAAACTTGGAAAGCAGGATAGATTTCATAATGTCATTTACAAAGACACAACAAGGTTTATGCACATCTTATTTTGACTAGAGCATTTCTGATTTGGTTATATTCAGCAGAGCCTTAAATCCAGAGATCAGATTTGGCTTTGCTAGATACTAGCAAGCATATATGACAAGGGCAATATTCAACCTTGTTTACAGCTTTAAACTATAGTTGCTTAAAACTGTAAATGTAGAGGAACTTGCTTCCTCAGTTTTACTCAACAGCAAGAGGTTCTGCGTTCCCTTGTCTTGCAGAGACAGTTAATTGCTCGGATGTTCTCACTTGCCTCAAGGCAGCTAAAGTGGTTTTGCAATAGGAGTTGAGAGGCAAGACAAGGAAATTACATTTGTTCCAATTTCTTATTTCCATTTTGATAATTCTATCTTTTTCCCACTCAAGGCCAGAGCCATGAAAAAGTGATCATTCTTCTTCATACCTTATTTAAGTATGTTCTTTAACCTTCTGACTAGCAGGTTGAAAGAAACTTAAATCAAAACTCTGGTCATTCAATACTTACTTTGGTTCTTTCTTCAGTATGTGCAGGCAAGAAGTGGGTAAAACTAATAACCACATTTTTTCTGCAGAAGCTAGAAAAATTCTTGCTACTTCTTATTGCATTATTTAAATAATTAAAATAATAAATACATTAAACCTAACAACTTTTTAATATGAAAATTAAAATTATTATGGAATTCTTTACATGTTAATTTCACATAATATTAATCAGAAAAATATCTACTAAATTACTGTTGAAGTGTGTATAATTTTATATATGAAACTACCTGATTTTTGCTATTTTTGTTTGAACTGGCTTAATTTCAAAATTGCATTAGTCTGATTTAATAAGATGCTAGGTAACAAAGATCAAAATCATTACTTTCTTTTTAGCACCTGAGTCCTCAAAATTGTCAGCATCTTGAAATTGACACAGAGGAGCTGTATCCATTATCAGATTAAGTGAAAGATGGAAACTGAATCTTAATCAACTTCCATTATTTGGTGAGTAGCAAGATGATCTTTCCAGTTAATTCTACTGTGGGTTTCATTCTGAAGATGGAACTGGAACAATATTAATATATTAGAATGGTCTTGGAGTGCATGAACTGGATTCTTTTTTGATGAAATTAAGCTAGAAGATGTGTTTGTATTGTCTAGCTGATGTACTCCAGTTGCAAATGAGCATTCAGTCCCTGGGAGACAACTAGGATTCATCTGAAGTTGAGGGGGAAAAAAAAGGATGAAATAGATACTCTTTAAGTCAGAACTTCACCACCAACTGAACTGTTCACTGAAGCATATATAGACAAATAACCCAATAACACAGACCTTTTTCTTTTTCTTTGCTTTTACTACCAAGTAGTAATTAAACTATTCCCACTGTCAGTCACCTAATGTGAGAGCCTGAGAACCCACAGTTAAACTGATTGTGGCGTAGTGATTTTCAGAAGCCATAAGCTGAAGTGAATATTCACCCTTGAACAGAGTATCACTCCTCCACTGGGAGTAGAGTGCCATAAGCAGTTACCATAGAAGTATTTGACAAAGATTTTTAATGGCTGAACCAAATCAGTGACTAAATCTTTCATATGCACTGTGGTTTTCCACTGAATTCAGGCACAGATTAGTTGCTTCCGTTTACAGTAAATTCAGTTCAATTAACGAGTTGGAAAAGATACTTCTTCTCTTACTGTTGTGAATAGTTTCCAGTTTTAGATTTGACAACTTGGGAACAAAGGGTGAAGAAAAAAGACTGTGATAGTTAAGTTTTGGTAGTGTATTCTGCCTTCAGGCTAGAGAGAACAACCCCTATTTTGAGATGACACTACTGCTAAATAGTTTGACCAGGCATAAAAGATCCTTTTGAAGCAATTCTAACATTCTGTTCATATCATAAAACATCATATTTTATGATTTTTTATATACAGGCTTCACACCAGCATCTTCATGTACTCAAATCTGGAAAGAATGACAGAAAACTATCATTTATTCTGCTTTGCTGCTTGAAAATGCTTATTATCTGGTGCTTTTCAGAGTAAGACACAGAGATTCCATTAATGATTATCTGTCATAAAATCTATCTAAGGTATAAGTTTCTTTAAAAAACACAGTTTAACAACATAAGCCAAGCTCTTAGTATGTTTTATAACTTATAATGGATATTTATCAAAACACTGAATTTTTCCAGGGTTTTGGTTTCTCCTGCACCTGTCAGTTTTCATTTGATAATGACCATCATCTACTATTTCACAATTCAAGGAGGAGCTTTGGATAGCAATTTTAACCAAACACTTGTCTTATGTTTTCAGTAACGCTTTCTGTTCTTATTACGAGCATTACCATGAGGACTGATTAATTTTCTGTCATTCTCTGTCCTTGTTACAATTCTTGCTCTGTGAATATGACATTAAACTTCTCATGTACAATATATTATGCACTTGCTGTACTGCATTAACCTTTCAAATCTTCTGTATTTTAGTAGGCTGGCAATTTTATTCCTTTTTAAATTTTGTCAGGGAAGTGGAAGAAAAAGGTAGCAGAGCCAACCAGTCAAATTCCAGAAAACTCACAAGGTCAATGTAAAACACTTCTACCCTGTGCAAATGTAGGAGAATGTAAGCCTAAATTTTAATGAAAATATTATCAGGAGGACAAGAAAATTATGATATTAGAGTGAAATACATTGATAAAAAACTTTTTTATTTCTCCTTGAAAGGATAGTATTGCACCATGTGATGGTTTCCTAGAATTAACTGGTGCTTTCGGTTCTCATTAGCAGCAAAAATGTCTCCTTCTTTGGATCAGTTCCTTCTGTATAAGCCCTTTGCTTAGTGCTACATTTTGTGAAAGGTACTTGACAAGAGAAACTGTAGGTGTAACAAATGGATTTATAATGCCCTTTTAATGTCATAAAGTTAATTCTGGTCACTCGTAGGACTTTGTCTGAATGACAAGTTTAACTTGCTCTTGATCTTCAAAAAGATCATTAAAATAGTTAACTTTGTGCCTAAAGGCCTCTAGCTAATTTAAAATTAAAGTGCAGTTAAGCACTACCTTCTGAGAGTACAACCATCAGGAATATTTTGCTGAAACTCCACAAAATGCTATGAAATCATAAAAAGCGTTCAGTAGAAGGCCTGATCAGGAATGTTCCTTGACCATAGTTTAATCACATAAAAGTCACATAGGTAAAGTCCTTCTGTAGTTCCAGCTCCCACCAGAAGGAAATTAAAAAGGTTGCAAATAATATTTCTTTTGTCTCTTCCTCTCATCCTGACATCAGGCTTGAAAAAGAGAGTTTGCAAAAACACTTTCAAGTAGTTTAAACATACAGTCTAGAACAAAGTTTCGGTCTCTGTAGTTGCCTTTGTCATGTTAGTTTAAATCATTTATTTATTTAATTTCTTTACATTTCAGGAGAACATAAATACTGCCTGTTGTCTACAGGGAAGATGAAGTAAATTATTAAGTGAAAAAAAAAGGTGAATTATTAATTTTTAGACTATCACCTGCTGACTGGATGGTCTTATTAACAAGCAAAGGATAAGGTGTAAAGTTTTGACACTGATTTGTGGCATTTGACTCAATATTTTTAACTGAATTGCTGAAAAGCATGTGCATAGCAGAGTAGATTTTATTGCTAGAAAATCCAGTGGATCCGTGAGGAGCTGACCGAGAGCTTATGAGTCAGGATTAAAGAAAAGGCAGGGACAGGTGACATTATAGTGAGGATCTGTTACAGGCCACCCGACCAGGAAGACTGAGCAGACAAGGCCCTCTATAGACAGGTAGGAGCAACCTCATGTTCACAAGCCCTGGACCCCACTCTGATACCAGTTGGAGGGAGAACACAGCAGAGCATAAGCAATACAAGAGGTTCCTGGAATGTGTTGATGACAACTTCCTTCTCCAAGTTATTTAGGAGCCAACAAGGGGAATCGTTATGCTGGTCCTTGTTCTCACTAACAAGGAGGGGCTGGTGGGAATGTTAAGCTCAGGGGCAGCCTTGGTTGCAGTGACCATGAAATGGTGGAGTTCAATATCCTTAAGGCAGCAAGGGCGATGCACTACAAGCTTACTACTCTGGACTTCAGGAGAGCAGACTTTGGCCTCTTGAGGGTTCTGCTTAGTAGATCACCATGGGATAAAATCCTGGAGGGGCCCAAGAAAAATGCTTAATACTCAAGGATGAAATCCTCCAAGCTCAGGAGAAATGCATCCCAATAAAGAAAAAGGATAAAATCCTCCAAGCTCAGGAGAAATGCATCCCAGTAAAGAGGAAGTCAGGCAAAAATGACAGGAGTCCTGCATGGATGAAAAAGGAGCTTCTGGACAAACTCAAACACAAATAAGGAGGCCCACAGAGGGTGGAAGCAAGGACAAGCAGCCTGGAAGGAATACAAATTGTCTGAGCAGCCAGGGATCAGGTCAGGAAAGCCTTGATAGAGTTAAATCTGGCCAGGGAGGTCAAGGGCAACAACAAAAGCTTCTATAGGTGTGTCAGTGTTAAAAGGAAGACTAGGAAGAATGTAAGCCCTCTCCAGAAGGGCTTGGTTACTTGGGATATGGAGAAGACTGAAGTACTCTATAAATTTTTTTGCCTCAGTCTTGATCAGCAAGTGCTCAAGCCACACCACCCAAGCCACAGGAGGCAAAGGCAGGGACTGGGAGAATGAAGAACCACACCCTGCAGGAGAAGATCAGGTTTGAGACCTCCTAAGGAACCTGAAGGTACACCAGTCCATGGAACCTGATGAGTTGCATCTGTGGGTCCAGAGGGAAATGGTGGAGGAAGTTGCTAAGCCACTATCCATTGTATTTGAGAAGTTGTGGCAGTCCAGTGAAGTTCCCACTGACTGGAAAAGGGAAAACATAACCCCCATTTTTAAAAAGAGAAAAAAGGAACACTTGGGGAACTAGAGGCCAGTCAGTCTCATCTCTGTGCCCGGCAAGATCATGGAACAGCTCCTCCTGGAAACTATGCTAAAGCATATGGAAAATAAGGACATGATTGGTGACAGCCAGCATGGTTTCACTAAGGGCAAATCATGCCTGACAAATTTGATGGCCTTCTACAATGGGGTTACAGCGTTGGTGGATAAGGGAAGAGTGACTGATGTCATCTACCTGGACTTGTGCAAAGCATTTGACACTGTCCAGCACAATATACTTGTCTCTAAATTGGAGAGACATGGATTTGATGGATGAACCACTCAGTGGATAAGGAATTGACTGGATGATTGCACTCAAAGTGTTGCAGTCAATGGCTTGATGTCCAAGTGGAGACCAGTGATGAGTGGCATTCCTCAGGGGTCGGTACTAGGACCGGTGCTGTTTAATATCTTTGTTGGTGACATGGACGGTAGTATCTAGTGCACCCTCAGCAGGTTTGCCAATGACATTAAGCTGTGTGTTGTGATTGACACGCTGGAGGGAAGGTCTGTCATCCAGAGGGACCTCGACAGTCTTGAGAGGTGGGCTTATGAAGTTCAAGAAGGCCAAGTGCAAGGCTCTGCACATGGGTCAGGGCAATCCCAAGCACAAATACAAGCTGAGTGGAAAATGAATTGAGAGCAGCCCTGCTGAGAAGGACTTGGGGTTGTTGGTTGATGAGAACCTCAACATGAGCCAGCAATGTGCACTTGCAGCCCAGAAACCGTACCCTGGGTTGCATCAAAAGAAGCATGACAGCAGGTCGAGGGAGGTGATTTTGCCCTCTACTTTGCTCTGGTGAGACCCCACTCCGGAATCCTCAGCACAGGAAACACATGGACCTGTTGGAGTGAGTCCAGAGGAGGGCCATGAAGGAGATTAGAGGGCTGAAGCACCTCTCCTATGAAGATATGCTGAGAGAGTTAGGAGCTGAACTTCTCCATGTTCAGCCTGGAGAAGAGAAGGCTCCGGGGAGACCTTATAGTGATCTTCCAGTACCTTCTAGTTCCAGAAGGGAGCCTACAAGAAAGTTGGAGAGGGACTTTTTAGCAGGGATGTAGTGATAGGACAAGGAGTAATGGCTTTAAACTGAGGAAGGGTAAATGTAGATTAGATGAAAGGAAGAAATTTTTCACAGTGAGGGTGATGAAACACTGGAACAGGTTGCCCACAGAAGTTGTGGATGCCCCATCCCTGGAAGTGTTCAAGGACAGGTTGGATGAGGCTTTGAGCAACCTGGTCTAACGGAAGGTGTCCCTGCTCATGTCAGGGGGGTTGGAACTAGATGATCTTTAAGGTCCCTTCCAACCCAAACCATTCTATGATTCCATTATGCAAATAAAACATAAAATTATTATTCTAATGTTTTCCTCATATTTCTTCAAATTAATAAAAATCATATACCAAACTAACACTTTAATTTAAAAAAAAAAAGCCAAAGAAAAGTTGGGTAATATGTCCCTGATAAACTAGTAGTGTTGAACTGGAAAAAAGTTTTTATTTCATTTTACATTACAGTTGTTACCATTGAGTATAGATTTATTTCACAATAGTATCACTCAAGTGAGGGCAAAGGTTTTTTTGACAATTTAAATTTATAGTACTTTTGAAAATACAACAACTGATGCCTTTCCATGCAGATTCATTAACAAAGTCACTAGAAATGCCAGTCTGTATTTCTCCAAGATAGTCTCAGGAGTAGGTTAATGACAAGAGAAAGCAGAACGGATGAACTGAATGCCAAATCTGACTATCATGGTTTACAATATATGTTGTCTAGCTATGATATTGGCATTTTAGAAATATGAAGAAAGTCTAACAAAGTAAAAGCCAAAGTAATTAAATGGAAAGGCAGTTATTTTTAATTCTGGGATCTGTGTAAATACCAGTCATGGAGTTTATATTTTTACAGGTTTTAGCAATTTTCTCCTAAGTTAAAATTTAATTAATAAGATTTCTGCTTTACTAGCATAAGGTAACGTCTTACAAGAAGAGTTCTGTAATTTGTTTTAAATTATGCCTGTCACAGAAGGAGGATACGTGATGTGTATTTAAATACTAGCTTGGAACTATAGTGGGTCTGCTATACTTCTACATCTTTTGAAAAACAGACTGAATCTTTATTTATTAGTAACATGATCTGTAAGTCATATGTGTAAAAAAATATGTGTACCTCTCTCTTTCTTTTGAGAGAGGTACGTGAATTTACTGCTGGATTCCTGCCTTCCCCAAACTAAGTATTCTTAAGGATTCTGTCTTTCTCAAAGAATTAACATTTAGAGAGCTGAAAGTACTAGATTTCCTGGAGCAAATAGGAAGCTGGTAAAATCACTGTGATCATACCGTCCAGTTGCTGTTTAAAAGAAAAGATGCTTTACTAATCTCTCCTTGAACTAAGTGCTCATATATATCCACTAATGTTCTGTCCAGGTTCAGCCACTTAAGACCTCTCAGTATCACATTTTAATTATTTTATACACCAGTGCCTTTCATAAGATGTTCGGTGAAGGGTGAAATATCCTGGGGCAATGCAACAAGTCAGGTTTAAAAAAAAAAGTAAAGCAGGTTTTATTTTTATGGCGAACTTAATTACAGAGCATGCAGTTACGGTTTTGATCAATGTATAGGAATCCCAATATATTATAATAATGTAATATTCAATGTCATTCTAAAAAGTCTTTCAGTAAAACCCTACACATTTCACTCTTTTTTAATGGAGGATATGATAAACCACCAGCCTATCTATTGAATCTCTTTGTCTGATAACCTTGTAATGAAGAACCCAACAAACTGTACAAAATATACTCTGAGCTGGAGAAACCTATGGGAGGCTATTTAACAGTAGCAGAATGATCCCTTTGCTAAAAGAGAACAAAAGAAATCTGGTTTTCTATTGGTAGTGTATTTATGGCAGTTCACCTGATGTCTCTTCTATGCACCTATATCACAGAGTTCAACACGTTTTATCTAGATGTTCATTCTCGATTATCAGAATCCATTGGAAAATACTGTTACTTGGGATCACTGAATAATGGTACTATTTTAGTTAAGTTACTAGCTATAAAAAAAGGGGGGGGCAATCCTACAGCCTCCATGTCTGTCTGATCCTGGCAATATGATTTTCTATAATTCCCTCAGTTTGTGGGAACTGTCTCACTTATTTTACATTTTTGGCTTTCACAATTATAGCCCAATTTTACAAGGGAAAATTAGCTTCCCTAAGGTAAGTATTCTCTTGTTACATGAGAGGTGAGATCCAGACACTATGAATTCCTGGCAGAGACCTTTACTTTCCTGTGTTTTCTTCATTTGGTGGAAGCTATTTCAATATTATTTTATATTTTGGACTAGAAAGGATATAAATAAGTTTTAGAAGAGGAAATGTATTTCCTTCCAATCAGAACTCTATTGTTCTACTAAACCTAAGATCTAGCCCCATAGGTATAAGCACCTTGTATTTTGTAATACGGTTCATAAATGTTTCAAGACTAATTTGAAACTAACTATAGTTTTGACAAAGCCTCGTGACTTAAAATAAGTCAAGTTAGCTTACTTAGTCCTTTCTCTAGACTTGAATGCTGATTAACAACTTCAGTCTTTGTACGTTTTTCTGTAAATTACTCAAAGGCACTGTATTTACTTACTTTCTGTTTACTGAGTTTACATATAAAGAGTATGTATTTATTTCACAACAGTTCTGCCAATTTAGGATTAAGTGTCTTGAGCTAGTTGGAGAAATACCACTGCAATATGTTTTACTTAGAAAAGTTCTTCATTTCTTATTCATGTTTTTTATTATTTTATCCATGTTCATTCTTTTACTCCAGTTCCCTCAATAGCTTCACCTGTCTTTTCAGTTATTTCAATGTACAGTCTTTCTGCTGAGTATACAAATGGACGTAATTGTTTACATAGAAAGTGTGATTTTATCTTGAATTAGTTAAGTGAAATATACATCTGAATCCTGTATTGGATTAAATTGGGATTATATGGGTTAAGATTAGTAAAATCACAATTACAATACATATCCACATAAGTTCTGGATGTATTTCAGATCCAAAGAATCTCTCTTCATGAGGTACAATAATAAATAACTGATTTAAGTTATGCTTTTGTTACCTGTATATGAAGATAAAAGTTTAATTTTTTGACACTTTTTCCATTTTTTTCTGTTTTTTAAAATTCTTTCATGTCCTTTTTTTTTGCTAGATTTCCCCACTTTCTCTGTCTCTTTCATCTTTGCCTTATTTTGTACCTTGTCTCTTTCTAAATTTTTGTTATACTTATTCACCCATATCTACTTTAGTGTAACATTTTCCCTTCTGTTCTTCATTCACTGCTATCCATATTCATGCCTGCAGTCCCCTGATTCCCTTCACCTCTACTCCCTAGTTGTTTTTGAGCTAGCTGGCCATCATTCAAACTTCAGTGGAACATCTGTTTGGACGGTACATGGGGCAGAAAGAGCACACTTTGAAGAACAACCTAGCTCAAAACACCACAGGGTAGAGTCTATAGGTCAATCTGTTATCTTTGAACATCTCAGGTTTGAAAAATGCAAACTTGATTCTGGATGATAGTGAGGATCAGTAAAAGCAGACTATAAACATTCTATTATGTCTATTGTATTACTTTAGATTTTAACCAATTAAGGCTTTTACATTGCCTTTGGGTTATAAAACAAAACTACTTTAAATACAGATGTGGAAACACATCTTTAATGGAAAATAAGATTATTTAAGTTAGGAAAAGGCTTTGGAGAACCAAGCACAGAGTTATGCCAACTCAAGGGGAGTTGTCTGCCCTATTAACAAGGTAATCTTGAAACCATCCTAAAGCCTGAACAAAAATAGACATGTGAAGCTATTTTAAAATCTCCACATACACCTGTTTTCAGTGTCAGTGAGGCTGTTGCACCAGAAGAACAATGATGGTTTCCTACATTAAGACAATGTCCTGAAAAGTTTTAAATAAGACTGAGGATCTTAAAAGTGAAGCTTAGAAGAACATGCTTGGATTAATAGTGCTAGGTAATTACTAGATCTGTTTAGACCATTCTGGGGCATAAACACAGAAAAAGACAGAGCTATGTCTGGACTTTTGGGCAGTAAGCAGCAATGCTGATAGCCCCTGTTGCTTAAATATTTCTAGCATATTTTGGTGATTCTCACATACAGCCAACACAAGAAGGAAAACAACAGTGGCGAAAATGAATTAAAGATAGATAACAAAATAAGCAATTTCATCTCTTAAAACTGTTATTTCTTCTATGGTGATGAGATAAGGCATATGTGAACTCTTGCATTAATTAAATTGTTAATATAACAACTTGGCTTCCTTTACAAGACTCTTAATTAAGCCTTAGTTCCCTTCCTCATTTCTTTTGACTCTGCAGTGGGTTGTAGTTTTCTTTCTCCCATCAGCTGCTACCCACCACAGTATAACCATGAATTCTGCATTAATGAAGAAAGTCCTGTTACCAATTCAGAACAAATTTTTGTTTACTTCTGTATGACAACAGAAGAAACAGTGACAAAAAGGACAACCTTATGTTACTGTCAGAATGTGTATTTGATAACATTTGTGACCTTGTGGTTGCTTTGCTTTGTGTGCTTATTTTATCTTCTATGCCTATATAGCCATCTGTGATCCTTACATAGAATATAAATCCTTTCAGGATGTTTGTGCAGCAAAGAATACAAGAAGGACACTAAAAATGCAACAGCCATTAGTCACTACTTGAGCTCAAACAATAGCAGTAGATTGTGTTTATATGTGGCTTCTGTTGCTTTACAATTTTTGCTGCAAAGCAGAATTTACTGTGCTACCCCAAGTATCTGTGTTGAACTCAGCAGCAGGTAGGACATGAGAAAAAATAAGAGAACAAAAATGCTCACGATGTCATGCTAATGTCCACTAATTCTATAAAATTGCTCTATTCTGGTAAAACTAAAGAGGTTTTTCTATTCCAGAAAATCTTTGACAAAGAAAAGTTGCATAGCTGGAACTAACATTTGAACTATATGCATTCCACTATGGATTTGTGGTCCAAATCCCTCACTCTTATACACCTTTCCCTTCTCCCTCCTGCCTTCCCTTCTCATCTGAGGTCTTTTCACACAGTTCTCCTAAGAAAGGACAAAGCAGTACACATCACACATCACACACAATTACAGATTACATCTTTAAGGATGCAGGAGCTTCTGGATTCAGGGAAAGATGGATACATCTAATTCAGTCTGTACGTTAAAAGTAAATGCTGTCACTTCTGAAATACATATCTGCTCTTGGAACTGTTTCCCCTTCCACAGCTGAGGTAGACAACAAGAAGATCAGGAGCTGCAATGAGCAGAGAGGGGAACTCTGGACTTTGAGAGAAACGGAATCAACATTAAGGAGTCATGAAGGCTCACTGAAGAAACACTTCTTTCTTCTCCAGGGCTGGGAAAGCTGCCCAATATAGCTAGCATTTATATTGCCTGGAAATTACATTAGAACATTTGGGAGAAGTTTCCTTCTTGCTTACTTGTTACTATGGATGGTTTAAGGGCCAGATTTTTGGAACTGTACACATGCATGGTATATTTGAATATTGTGCAAATATTTACATGTGAGTAATGTAACCGTTATTTTTGTCGGTTGTGCTGAAGTGTTTGCTGCATAGACATTTTGTTGCTCCGGAAATCTGGCACTTAAACAGCGATAAAATAGTTTTGCAGACCAGAAAGAGCACTTTGACTCAACTCTCAGCTCTAAGGAAAATAATATGGAAAGTAGCGACCATGTGATGCAGATGGACAAATTTAACTTCATGTCACCGTTGTGCTTTTAAGAACCTAGATGAGAACGTACAACTGCTGGTGCAAAGATGATCTTTTGGGCCATCGGCTGAAGCACCACACTCACTCATTTCTAGATGTCTTCTGTGAGGGGAAGAATTAAAGTAAGGTCACAACTGCCCTGTCTTGCTGGGACATGTGTACAGCTCTGTGAAGGAGCTGGCCAAGTCCCTCTTCATGCTACCTGTGAGTTGGCTCAGCAGTCTTTGGGGCCAAGCCATGCAAGATACATCAACGTTTTTAAGAGAAACAATGTGAAATGATCAGAGGTTGTAATTTATGGTCCTCAGAGATTAAACAATTTCAAGTGTACAAAGTGTCAGATTTTTTTGTTATAATATTTGTGCGAATTTACTAATACCATGAAATGCTTGTCTACTTTTCCTGAGGCATGGAGCTCTGTTTCCTAAAGGCAGATGAGCCATCAGAGGCAGCAATTTGGAAAGGTCAGTTCAGTCCCTGCAAAATGTTTTTTAATTCGGAGCAGGAAATATTGACTCTGATATCCTTTTCACCTTTTGTGTCTAAACCTCTTCATTATTTATTCCTGGGTTCATACAGTCAAGGACTGTATTTTAATTTCAGTACTTTGAATGGTAGGAAACTGCTTCTATTGGCCTGGCATAGACGTCTCCTTATATTAGAAACAGACTCATAGAAGGTCCTAGTTAAATGGAAATAGAAAAAGATGTGATGCATACACCCATTTTAAGTTGCTTTGTGACTGCTGCTTTATCTCCCTACAGATGATTTTTCACATTGATCAGATAGAAACCTGGATCCCTTCACTTCTGCATGAATCCAATGGCAGAAAAGATCCCACCGTCTGTCTCACCAAGGGCTATTTATTCTTCCCCCCATCCTTATGCGGATGCTAGAATGTGTATAGCTGTATCAGGACTTGTTACTTTAGTAGAGATTTCATGGGTTTGTGTGGATTGCAGGAAACCATATTACGAAAAAATATAAAAAGGTCTTCCAAATCTACCTTATTTGTCCTTCATACAGTAATTGAAATTCAGCAGTTTTTTACCAGCAAATATAATTTTAAACTGACTAATTTGTATTAGGGTTAATGGTCTTTTTAGCAGTTAAAAATACAGGTTCAAATAATGTTTGATTTTTCCTAATTATATTAGAGAAGAGTCTACTTTCAAAACTCCTCATCTTACATCTTGAGTCAAAAGCAGTCTTTGATAGTGCCAAATTATCTCATTCCAGCTACAATATACTGCTAAAAGGAACAATCTAAACACTTGCACTAAATGTCAAAAACAGCCTCCACTTTGCAAAAAAACCTAAATTCCCTTTGGCTTTATTTATAGAAATCACATGATAACTATAAGCTGTTCTACCAACTTTAAATAAAAACATATACTATAATGTGAATGGCAAATGGTTTAACTCACTCAGCCATAACTTCACAAAGATCATGGTTTAATGATAAAATAGTAGTTAATTTCAAATTTCCATATAGCTTTCAGTCTATTTTTAAAGTGGATTTTTTTAAGTAGAGTTTTTTATTTTTGGTAAAAAGTTATTACTCAAGGAAAGGAAGTTTGACTGACATATGGAAAGCCCCTTATACACACATCAAGATGAGTATGTTTTTCTGAGCTATCTTCCTCAACTCTGTGGCTTCCAACCCGACGTGAAAGAGAAAGCTCTGCACAAGCAGGGCAGGCTCCCATTCCTTTCAGGATGTGTGTCACCACACAGTGATGGTATCAAATAATGATACCCTTTAATGAATTAGGAAGAGAGCTTGAGGCAACGTAGAGAACATTCATGAATAGAAAAATTCAGCTACATGATTTGTCATCGTGAGGTAACAACTTTAACAGAGATATTCCAGCTGGTCAGTACCTGATGCAGAGCATCTTTTCCCACGGTGGGCTTTGCTGCTGACCTCCTGCACCTGCCACCAGCACTGTGGGGTCACAAATCACTGGCATATGGCTTAGCATGATTGAATCCTCTGGGCATCAAAACTCCTCTTATCAAACAATCCTTTAGTAGCCTAGTAAAATTGGCGGCTTCTGGTTTTCCCAAGAGACTCTGAAAACTGGCTGCCAAGTGAGGTGCAGAGTACTCAGTGACCCTCCGTCACTGGGATCAATACCTCTCAGGCCCCAGCTCTGAAGTATTAAACATATGACTGACATTTTGGTCAGAAGGCTGTTTTGGCTGAAATGTTGGTGATGTTTGCTGTCCAAGGAAAATAAAGATGTCATTTGAAAACTCGAAGAGTCCTGACATCTGAGCGATTGAACTACACTGTGCTGGTGAGGTGCAGCAGGAAAACAGTCATCAGATTCGTTAAAGAATACAATGTATTTTTACAAGGTGTCTAAGATCTACGAAATATTGCAGCTGTGCAATATAGGATATTTTATATAGTGAAATCCAGAATAATCACACAAGTAAGAAAGATTATAAAATATTTCAAAAGAAGAACTACATATTTTATTCATGCAGGATGACATTATCTTAGCAGACTAGGTACAATTCTTGCTAAAAAAGGATATATTTAAATATTTATACAACTCATTAATCAGGGAAGGAAAAAATATCTCCCTCAGCAATAAAGATTTGTGAATGGCTAATTATCAGAACATACTAATTTTTAAGAGATTAACTTTTTTACCATACATATCTAATATTTGGCATTCATCCTTGTGTCCATGGAAATGTCTGGATGCCTGCAATACTCAGAAAGGGAATTAATCAAAGGAATTACTCATTTTCAAAGAAGTAATTTACAGGAAAGAATTATATATTCCTTACAGTTCCGACAAACAATGTAAGCACAAAGACTTGGCATGTTTCTTCCCAGCTTACAGAACCCATCGTTTCCACAGTCCAGGTAAAAGAGCTTTGCCTGCCAAACTGCTTGATTTTGAGAGTGACTGCTTGCAAATTATTGCTTTTCTTGGAAAACCTCAAATGATTCAAACTTGATCTCAGTGCAGACTATTGAGGTGTGGTAGAGTTTTCCAGCACAAGCATCTTGGAAATTAAGACTTGATGATTTTTCTAAAACACACCTTCTTACTCACACACGAATTTAAAAGCAATTTTTGGCCAGCATTATGCATCAGATTCATTCAGTGAGCACAGTGGTGTCTTCTGGCTCTGTAACCTAGTAACCTAAATCATAGAAAAGTGACTTGTTTTCCTGAAATTTGATTTGTGCTTCCCAGGAAGCCCTACTGAATGTGCCCACATTTTACAGCCAAGCTAACATTATGCAAAGGATTTAACTTCCCTGCAGTAGCCTTGCCTGTAGCATTGTGATGTCTATTCTTCTGGCCTTTGCTCTGAGAAATTTGCGGTGTGGCTGTTTGAGATTCCCTGCTTTCCCGTCAGACTGGGGTAGCCTTCTGTACTGTATCTCTCCACTTACTTCATGGAAATCCTCACAAAGGGAGATGTAAGGGCAGATAGGCATGCTAGACGGAAAAGAGGCATGCTTGACCATTATCATAAGCAAACCACGATAAATAAAGTGGAAACAACCCAGTATTAAATCTATCTGCACATTTTTTAAAAGTCTCTTCACCTCAGTGTTTAGTGTAGCCCCAATTCCCCATCTGTGCACAAAGAGGGTTGGATGGGAGGATCCAGGGAGCACTTCAGCTTTCCTGGGGAGGTTCTTGACTACCTGCTTTACATATTCTAACTACAAAATATTTTTAAATATTTGCACTTAATTACCCTGATCGTGCTGAATAAAGTACTTTGTACAATCTTATGTCTCTATTCCCCCTGCAAGAACTGCATTTTTCTAAGAGGTGTCTTCTCTGCCTGTACTTAGATGCCAAGGTCCCATGGCAGAAGTTGAGACAGAGGTGGAAAAAAGCTCTTTGCAGGAGTCATTCCAGTGACTTTTTTAAGATATCTTCATTCAAATATCATAAGAGGGGGTGAGGAAGGTAAAGGCATGCTCACCAGTTACTATGAACTCTATCTTAAGACTCTTATAAAGTCACTGTAATGCACATACTTCACACCGTTATTTGGTCCCTTACAAGGTTACACTGGTTTAGTAAAGAATGCACACAAACTTGTGCTCTAATATGCTGTTACAAAAGTTTTAACTCACGTTCTCTTTTGCTGTTTTCCTTTTTTTTTTTTTTAATTCTAAGAACGAGGTAGTGCTCTTAACAGATGTTATGCTATTGCATGAACACATTTTTCGTATAAAGTGACTAAATTCATCTGGGTATTCAAATATGTTACTTGTGTAAGTATAGATTATTCTTGCAGAAAAATATTTTTGCATTCTGCATAAGGCCCAGTTCGCTGTAAGTTTTCTTTTATGATTTCAAATACTGGATGTTAGAAAAAATTTATCTGATAAGTAAATGCTCTGGGCAAATGATAAGCTTATAGGTGGTATTTTGTGAGATACAAGATGGTTCAAAATTCAAGTTTTAGAAAAAAATGAGAGAACCAGTGTCTTAATTGTTCTATACCTTAATATTAAACTTCACACATTCACAAATATGTGCAATTTAGACAATATAACACTGAGTTAACATGCAGAAAAATGTAAAATAAACTCTTTTTAAACACTGTTTATAAGAGCAGAGCAATCTGTCTTTTACTTTACAAGTTGTAAAGGCCATAAAGGATCAAGAAGCACAAACAATAAGTATTTCTTTTTGCATAGCTCAATTTAGTAGCAAAGTTACTGATAACAAATCCACAAAAGTTGTAAGTGTAAATGTGATTCTCAAGAAAAAAAAAACATTAAGTAATATTTATATAATTTTAATATATTCTTCACTGTTCTTCCAGTTGCTCTTTGGCAGCTGGATTTATCAACAAAGTAAACGCAAGGTAGGAAAACCTCTGTCCTATAGTTACCTTTACATGTACAGAAATTGCTACAGGTAAATTGTTCAAAGCTGTTTTGATTGCACTTGTACCATTAATTCTCAAAAGTCTACTTGGGAAATTTTACAGTTTTGTACCAGTTAAAGCACACTACTTTGGGTAAAATACTGCAAAATTGCAAGGCTTGAAATGAGGTTTTTTAATTCAAATGTTATTTTCCGAAGTTCTGGTCATAAGGGACAGATAATTTTCCCATTTTAGAACATGCTTCCAAAGGTTTGGGCTTTATTAAAAACTGTAAATAATCACTCAGATGTGCTTAAGTATAACCACATCAAAATTAAATGATGGTGAAAGACTAATGTCTGAACTTAACAGCTGAAAATACAAAGTGGTATAAACAAAAAATAAACAGAAAAATGAATACTACCTAAAGAAAAAAGGCTGCCATAATAAAAATCAATTTGATGACATACGCTATAACTTTTGTGTAAGCATTCTGAAATCTCAGCCCTTTTATTAGGTAGAGTTTATCCTTCTTAAGGTCTGTGATGTTTTGGGCTGTTACTTTAAAACCATTATTACGAAGACTTCAGAGAGGTACAAAAAAAGTGCAAAGCAGGTCCTCCTGCAGATGCAACAGCAAGTAACACAGAGTTTAACACAAAGTTCTTGCTGTGGAGGCAAGGATGAAGAGATACTTCCCCACATTCACAGATGTTACACGTTTGAAGGTATCGAGTATTCAGGTGTACTTAAAAAAACTTATGCTAATTGTTTTGCTCATATTTTCATTTCTCATGTCTGCAGTTTTTCAGGTCACTTGTCAAAATATCTTTATTTCTAAGTACCAGTAATTGCTCATCTATTGAAATTTAAGTTCTGCTTTGATCTTAAAATTTCTGTGTAATTTCACCTTTCCCTGTGTAAAGGCACTCCTCTTATTGTGGTGAAATCCACCCTTTTCTGACGCCGTGTTCATAAGGTAGTAAACACCTCAGAGATATTTCTCTAAGTTTTTCCACATCACCTAAAGCTGGCACTATTCCTCCAGTGTTCTACTGAGCATGGTTTTCCAAGCCATGGCCCTTTTGCATCCAGCTCCCATGTTAATTCCCTCCTTGATTCATTCCACTGCATCTGAAGCAACCACTGTCCATCTCGTGTGTTTCTTCTGAGTTTCAAGAGTCCATGGATCTGATACAACACTACTTCATACTGGCTGCATCCCATTCCCCAAATCCTCCTTTTCCATTGCTTGAAAACTCCACCCATGTCACCCAACGGTTGACGGGCTCCCTCAGTCTTTGCACTGTCTGCTCTGCTGCATTATAAATTGGGACATTGTTATTGTAATCTTAGCAGTTATTTGGCACCAACCTGCAGAGATTAATGGAATTCATACAAAAATAGGAAGGAGTACAAACTTTCTGGTCAGAAACGTGACACTGTTGGACCAGTCTTACATCATTTTTCATCTTCCACAAAAATGGTGGGAAAAACATTGTGACTGTTGAATGTCTTAAGACATACACGGTACACACACACATACGTATGAAAGACCAGCTTTGCCTTGCAAAGCAATCAGTCTCTTTCAGGATAAAGCTGGCTTTCAGAATTCCAGACGAGGAGTTAGGGAAACTCAGTGTAAATATAAAACCCCACCAGCTATTTTTGGATATATACACATAACACATTCATGTCAGCTAGTACTGGCAGATCCAAAACACACCAGCGTAACTGCTAGGTGATCTGAACTTTGAATGATGGCAAGCAATGGCTATAAGTTGTTGTTTTTTTCAAGACATTGGTCAGAGAAAGATAATTTGCTGCTTACCCCAAGAGAAAACTTATAGGCATCTAGGGATTTATTTTCTAAACCTACCTATGAATGCAAGTGGGATTCGGAAACTCATAATTAGAGCGAGCTCTATTCTCCCCTATCTTCCTTTACCAAGCTCTATCTCAAACCATCACATTATCCTTACCCTCTGTGGAGAAGTCAAGACTCTTGCTTGTGACATAAACATAATATTTGAGATTTGCTGCAGAGAACTGTCTAGTGCCAGGGCTAAAATTCTGACTGCAGTTCAGTAACTTTCAACTTGCAAACTCTTGGTGTTTTCTGCTTCCTATTTGAATGGAAAGGCAACGTTCAGTAATCTCCTGATCATTCTCTATTAGAGCATTAGGAGAATTTTTCTTCTAACAGCACAGCATCCTTCTCTCATGCTTCCATATAGTCCTCAATCTAAACAATATTAAGAAGTAGCTAGTAGCAATGCTGTTACCAGTCTTTCTGGTAGTGCACAACTGCTGTCTACGTACTGGATTATTTTATCCTCTGTAGTAAAACTGAGATTGGCATGGCAAAGTATGTAAATCTAAAGAAAAGATGTCTTTCCTTGAAAATAATTCTACCACTAAGTGAATATTTCTAAAGAATCCAGTTTTTAACAGTAAAAGTTCTCTAACACGTACCTGCAGAACCATATTCTCACAGTGACTGTATCTGAAAGTTGTTTTTATCCTTATCATTATCTATACCTAATGCTTTTGCAGCATCCAAATGGAAAAATATATTAAGGTGTCAACCTTATCTAACTGAGTGTCATAGCTAATACCTATAACACCCACCTCTGAATATCAGCTCAATTTGTCCCGCTGATAAAGTCTGATCTTTATCTACCAGTACATTAATTACTTTATTTAGTTGATGTGTTTAATCCAGCTGCTACGTTAGCACCAAAATTAAAAAAGGGAGACAGATCTTACTTGACATGATATTCCAATTTCTGTAGGAACAATTTGTGATGACTAAGGCCTTGATCCTGAGCTCAGCATTTCACTTTTTCTTTTTCTTTTTTTTTTTTTGAGGGGTGGGGGTTAATAAAAGAGAGAAGTATGACAGAAGACCAAGCAAAAGTCATGAATAATTCTGGATTTTCACTTTTGTCTGAACACATAATAACAAATTAACCTGTTCATAAAGAATTTTTTTTCCTGTTCATTGAAGGCTCATCTCTAGTTTTCTCAGAACTGTATCAGACCTTGGGGGCCTTGGTGAACAAGTGGAAATCTTACCACATCTGCACTAGTAACTTCCTTAGAAGTAATTATACCTAAATGCCAAACCTGATTTTCACTTGGCAAAACTTTCCTTTAGAGTAATTTCCATTCACTTTTAGCACCGTCCAAGCAGTTCAAAACTCCTTGTATGCTCTGAAGATGCCCAAATTCAAAGCAGTCTTTTGAATGTCTTGTGCAGGGGACAAAAACCATAAAATTCCAATCTCAGTAAATTTTATGGATGCATTTATTTGGGAGTCCTTGCTGAGTAAACTATTCTTACTGGGCTTCAGGTCTTTCTTCAAGTTCTTCAAAATAGCTTGAGGGATGGTATCTCTGAACGGTCTGATTGAAAGCATATACCAAATGTTCTCTGCAGAGCACTTGTGTGAATCCAGGTAGCTTTTAAATACACAGATGGGGGTAAGGCATCCATACCAGTTTCTTCAACAACATGTGTTTCACGTTCAAAAGCAAAACAAAATAAACAAACAAAAAAGCATTTCGTAACTTCCTGAAAAAACGTAGTATCTCATTGTCAAGGTTTTTCAACCTATTGAATCAAACCAAATTTAAAAAAAAATATTTCAAAAAACTTATTTTTTTCCCCCACTGAAGCCAGTTTACATGGAAGATTATAGTTTTCTGCAGTGCCTTGTACCAGCTGTAGCATTTAAAAAAAAAAATGTGAGAAAAGGGAAAAAAATAAAATTACAATTCATGCTTCTCATGCTCATAAATAGGAAATACGCTTATAAAAAAAATTCGAAAAGGCAATCCAAGTCAGAAAAATGTGAACTCCAAAAATAACATTTTAAAAAATACAGAAATAAAACACATAAAATGACTGTTCTACGGAAGCATTTATACAACTGAAAAAATATTGTCCAAAGAAATGTTATAATCTTACTGAAAATGACAAAGAAGTCTGGTAACCATAAATATTCAGAATACATTTCAATGACATCAGTAATCAAAAGAAATATATTTTTATGGGGTTCTGTTTGTTTGTTTGTTTAAGAAAATGAAGAAAGACTGAGAATGTTAGTTTCCCTTCATTTTATTAAAAAAAAAATATTATTTTCTAATCCTAATCTAAATTTTGGATTTAGATTTAGGATCTGATGCTAGTTTTACTTAAGGCCAATATAGAAATGCAGCACCTGTGAAAGCTGTGTAAGAAATAAATAAATAATTTAATTCTCCTGACCCAAGTTGCATTTCTGGAAGGAAGGAAAGAAAGAAAGAAAGAAAGAAAGAAAGAAAGAAAGAAAGAAAGAAAGAAAGAAAGAAAGAAAGAAAGAAAGAAAGAAAGAAAGAAAGAAAGAAAGAAAGAAAGAAAGAAAGAAAGAAAGAAAGAAAGAAAGAAAGAAAGAAAGAAAGAAAGAAAGAAAGAAAGAAAGAAAGAAAGAAAGAAAGAAAGAAAGAAAGAAAGAAAGAAAGAAAGAAAGAAAGAAAGAAAGAAAGAAAGAAAGAAAGAAAGAAAGAAAGAAAGAAAGAAAGAAAGAAAGAAAGAAAGAAAGAAAGATCTAAATCTAATATTTGCATATATGTACAAATGCAAACACACATACTGTATATATAATGCAATTATAATGTATACATATATTTGCAAACACAACACAGTAATCATGACACATTAAATACCGTGAAATCAAGTCTGTGCACCACAATGCTTTGTGTAGTGCCATTATACCCTATAGAATAAAGCTGCAGTTATTGCTTTGACTATGATTGTTGTACCACTTCAATATACCAACATACTTACTGCCCTGTGACAGTCTTCAGCAAAAAATTACACCTCAGTCACCTTCTTACCTATGCATGCTATACAACATTTTACCCTTAATGGCATAACAATTAAAATAATGGTGTTGCAGATATACTGCCTTAATTGCATCCTACATTGTGTTATTACACAAATTATAATAATGTTTCCCAAAACTGGCAGTAGTAGGATTATAGGTAGTTTAACTGATCTAAGCAAGTCTTCTGTTTGGTTTTATCTAACCATTTTTTGGCTCAGCTTTATTACGTGACAGCTAACGTATGCTACCTCCCTGTTACGGCTCAACTCAGCAGACTATAGAGCTGTACAGGATAAGCTCCTTTTTACACTGGTGCTTGCACCTGGCAGCGTACAGCCAGGCGGTTTTGGAGCTGAGCCTTTGTACAGGATTAAAGGTAGGATCAGGAACAAAAAGGTAGATGAGCTAGATTTGAAGGAAATGGTACAGCTTCAAACTTAGTGACCTCCTATTTTAAATAAATAAATAGAGGATTCCTTAAAACTGTCAAAAAAGAAAAAGCATTGGCAATCTAATCCAACAATTCAGATGAAATCAGCCTAGGAGCTCATTGCTCAACCCGTAGAGCAGTTTCTGGATTAAATAATTTGACATTACAGGAATCATTTGGATTTTCCAACACATCGCATTCCCTACCTTTCACATCCTTATCCTGACACTGATCTGTTTTGCCCCAGAGCTCCAAAGCTCCAAGGCAGCAGCCCTGAGGCAATAGATTGCAAATTGTTTTGCAATTGCATTTTTGTAAGTAGGTGTCCTGGTTTCAGCCAGGATAGAGCTGGTTTTCTTCACAGAAGCTAGTGTGAGGCTATGTTTTGGATTTGGGATGAGAAACTGTTGATAATGTGCTGATGTTTTGGGTTGTTGCTGAGCAGCCAAGGACAGTCCAGCTTCTGGTGCTGGCCTGCCAGCGAGCAGGCTGGGGGTGCCCGGGGAGCTGGGGGGGACACAGCCAGGACAGCTGACCCAGGCTGGCCAAAGAGATATTCCCTACCATACAACGTCGTGCCCAGTACATAAACTGGAGTTGGCCGGGGGGCGGGAATCTCTGCTCGGGGACGGGCTATCGATCACTGGGTGGTGAGCAACCGCTGTATTGGGCATCCCTTGTTCTTGCACGTTCCTTTGTCGGTATTATTATTGTTGTTATCGTTGTTGTTTCCTTCTCTCTTGCTGTCCTATTAAACTGTTTTTATCTCAACCCACGAGTTTTTTCCCAATTTTCTCCCCTGTCCCACTGTGGGAGGGGGAGTGAGCGAGCAGCCGCGTGGTGCTTAGTTGCCGGCTGGGGCTAAACCACGACAGTGGTACAGTTTAACCACTATCTTTTTCCATCAAAATTTTTATTTCAGACCTATGCCAAATGTGTCTTTGACCTGTTATATATACATTCCTTTTTTCCTTTTTTTTTCTGTCTCTCCATCATGAGTCCTCATAAGAAACCACTTGTAATTTTTTTGGACATTACTGATGGCTGTAATGCTGTGTTTACATACTTCATTTCCCAGAATGTCTTTTGTCATACTAGAAATATGATAGTGTGCATTGCTGGGTAGAGAAGGACTAGTCATTTTAACTGTTACGTATATTGTTTTAAGTCCAAGAGGTTGATGGAAAAGTTAGCAAATTTAAACCGATAAAGAGAAAATTGCAAATAGATGGTGTACTATAATACTGGTGGATGTTTGACAGGATGGTAACAAAAGATTCACAGTTTGGAGATACGATTCTGCACTGTCTGATATGTATATTGAAAATTATTAGTTTTTTAGCAAATTATTGATGTGCCAAATAATTGAAATTAATTACCCAGTTGTTACAGCTGATTACTTTTTTACTATCTGTTAGCCTTAGAAGGAAAGTAACTTCTTGAGGTTACTGTCAAATAGGACATCCTTTTTAATTTATACTTGCTATTTTTTGTAATTATACTAGCCCTTAATGGCGATAAGAAATTGAAATATATTTTTTTAAAAAACTTATTTCCTACATCTGAATATCCATACAGAAACACAGATTTACAGTGACATTTTGGTTTTTTATTTACTCTATTTTGAACCAGATATTCAAAAGAACCATTTCTTGCTTAGTAGTCATAATTTATATAAGAAAAAATACATTCTTAATTATAATGAACTGTCAAGGAAATTAACACCTACACTTGAACTACAGACAAAAATCACCGTAAGCAATGAGATTAGCACAGAAATCAGGAAGTTAGAGGGGACAATAATATTAGTTAAGGCCCTGAAAATTTTTGTAACTGGAAAACAGAAATATGAAGTTCACAATGAATTATTATTCTGAAATTTTGATAGTTAATATTTTATTGATGACATCTCAAAATGGCAGCGATCACCTCCTTTGAATTAGTCTTTAAACAGCAATAACAGAACACAGGTTGCCTACTGGTCTTTAAAAGCTGTTTAGTGCATTTAGAGAGATTCTGATCCAATTAAGAAATATTGCAGTTCTGCAGCTCTTAATACAAAATATCTGGTGTTTGATGTAGGAGCAGGGGACATTTTGAAGAAGCTGATCTGTGTAGAAAATCAATTCAAGTAGCAGCCTGGGAAAAGCTGAAATTAAATGCAAACTTTTAAGGAGAGGTTTGGGAAGATTTAAGAGTGCTGTACTTAAGCTGAGCAGTGTGGCCCTTGATAAGCTATTCTCTGTAACTTTAATTTTATGCTTTAATGATCATATAAATTAATAACTTTTTAAAAGCTATGTATGCACTACCATCTCCTATTTTCCATGGAGCAAAATTCAACTATAGTTTGCAGGAGTAAAATAAAATAAAATTTAAAAAAAGGAAAACCTCAGATAGATTTTTTTTTTCATTTGGAGAAAAAATAAAGTTGAAAAGTTTTTACCCCATAAAACAAACCATACAAAAACTTTCAACAGGACTGCTACCTATCTCTGTACTACTTAACTGCCAAATCATCATCCTGCGTATTGTACTGTATCTTGAGAAAAGAGTCACTTAAATGCAATTGAAAACGAAATACGTCGCAACAAATAGCCGAAGGCAAGCAGATAAAACTGAAATTAGCAAGAGATTCAAACAGCCTTGAAATATGCTGTTGGATGAACAATAGATGGAGGCATCATAGGCAGATAAGTAAGAAAATCACTGGGTTTAACTGCAGCAGCAGCAAATGTTAATTACACCAATCACATATTTTTGTTGAAAGTGGAATTACATAGACATATACAGAGACACATAAATGTTTCATTAATAATGACTTGATACACACTTTCATAAATTATATAATAATAACCAGCATAAATAATGTGGTTAGATTATATTTTAAATAATAATATATGAATAACATTTCATTTATTAAACTGTACACAGGTCTCAGAGCAATGAAAGTCTTGTAACCTAGCATATCATACTTTGTCCTCAGTTTCTTAAAGATTAAGTTGTCATTTAAAGTTTTGTAAAGTCATCTTCTTTTAGAGATCTCACACTGATAGCCTGCAAAAAAGAAACGAATAGCCAGCTGAATAAACAACATCTGGTTGGTTCTGATCATTTGCCCATTTACATCTGTAGATTTCTACAACAGTAACTGCAGAAAGATGACTGGGAGATGTGCATTCACAAAAGCCTTCAAATTTCTCATTGTCCTTTTTCCCTCTTCAGGCACAACGATGCACAAATCACATACTTCATATTCCTTGATGAAATTATTTGAGGATATAGATGGATAGCCTTCTGGAGTGATCTTTTTTGGCTAAATAAAGCACAGGTGTCTCTTAAATGCAGTAAGTATCACCATAATAATGATGAAACTTTTCATGCATTTAAATCTCTTTTCTTTTTAAAGATACAGTAAACTAAAGTTCCAGTTGCTCTATGACAACAAAAGCTCAAGATGGGTTGAAAATCATCATGATTGAGAATAAGTAAGAAAACAATTTTTTCCATTTCCATGCCTTTATTTCATTTTTACTAGGTAATTTTGAAGCTAGAAGTATCAGTTTAAAAAACAAAAGCATCCCTTACTCTTTTCCTCTGGAAATGCCTAACAAATATTCACAGCTGCTGCTGAGATTGAAAAAGCTGCTCTGGAGTAAAAAAAGCCAAACCCCAAAACCCAACAAAAGTCCCACCACCACCAAAAAAAAATCAAATCCCTGAAGATTTTGTTATAGCTTAGCCTGTTGTCAGAAACTGCGGAGGCAGCTGCATTTTGTAGCTGCAGTTCTGTGATGGAGGATGCCCTTGCAGTGGACGCTCAGTTCTTCCCTATATAGAAGCAGCAAACAGCATACCCTCCCATGTGTGCTCTATCCAGCCTAGACGGGTGCTCCCGTGGTCCCTACAGAGCACTGGGATGCCCACCGTGTGACGATGCCCGTGCCATCATCAGCACTGACTTTTCAGCAGGTATCGGTGCTTCCTCAGGTCCCTTTAACTCACCATCTCAGCAAATTTCAGCGAGTGTGGCAGAGAACACACCCTCATTGCCAATACCTACATACTCCTTGCACTCTCCAATCTGATGTCCAAGAAGAGAGACTGAAAGAAATATGTAATCTCTACATTAAAGCAAAGACTTTTACTCCTACGCATGTAGAAGTAATAATGTGTAGCTGGTGATTTTAAGCAAATATTAAGACCGACCAAGCTATTGACTGCCAACTGATAAAGATGAAAACAGGTTTACTGAGGAAATAAACCAAATTTCATATTGCTTGCCTGTGTTGGTTTCATTTGGAACCTACTATAACAAATTGAAAAATTTGCCCTATAAAATTATTTCCCAACCTTACTATTCAATCTGCTTATTAAAGTATAATATTTGATTATTCCTACTTGTTTAGCTGCACGTGTGACTAGCTAGCATGGTATAAGCAATCCTTCACAATATTTAGCTCAGTATTTGATCTTCCAAAGAAATTGTGCACAGATGTTCTGTCCAGTGGATAAGATAATATTCCCAATCCTTTGTTTAAAATTCGCTGCTTACTTAATTCTAGCATGCCACTGTTTTTATAAGGACACATTATGTGGTTATCTGTGGGAACAACTGAAAAAAGAAAAGGCTGATTAGTTATCATTATATATCATCCTAAAAATCAAATTTAATCTCTAAGGAAGTAGAGGGATTGTTCAATTAAGTAATTTTTTTTTCCCCCCAGTGGTGCTCGTTGAAAAAAGCAGTAGGCTTCACAGAAGCAGAAGCAGAAGCAGCTAGACTTACTGCCACTGTCAAAAACGTCAGAAATGATGTTTCAGAAACAGAAATGGAGTCAAATCCCCAACTCTGGATTAAGGTCGAGACGCAAATTATCTCATGGTTTAATTTTCAGGGACTCAAAATTTTGATTGATGGCTGTGTCTGCATATATTTCTATAAATATCTTGCTCAAATTGGGAAATTGTGCTCTTTTATTCTTGAGCTTACACTGTTGTATCTAGTAGGAATCACAGTCTCGCTGAGCAGCTCTGACTGTATGAATGCTTACTTTCTCTAGCGGGTTTTCACAGAATGAATGAATTTTTCAAAGCAGCGACAAAGAGAAAGCATGTTATGAGCTTTATGCAGAAAAGCAGACAAGCAGACTACAGGGCTGCTTTCAGTAGGGAAATCTGATACAGAGTATTGTATTTGCTCCTTTGAGTTCTTTCCAAAGAAAAGTAGGATATTATATTATTTTTATAGCTTTAAAAGGCGTTATTCAACATTGTACCTTATCTATATCTACCTACCCTGATACACCAAGGAACGACTTCTTTTGTGGACTCCCTGAACCGGCATGGGATGCAAGGAAACCAGGATTCATGACTTCAGGGGCACGCTGCTGGGCCCTGCCTATGGGTGCCGTGAGACAGCTACCTCTCTTTTTCATATTTATATTAAAGGCATAGCTGGTGTTTTCACTGACACCATCAAGCTCACCCATTTATTTTAATGTTATCTGTCCCTTTAAACCTTCTATCCATTTTTTATGCTGTGCAGTTCGGCAAGGCGGGGTTTTTTTGCCACGAAGCTCCATGTGCTTCCTCAGCCAGATGGTTCTCTCTCTTGAGTTGTAGAGATAATCATTTGTGATTGCAACAACAAGGAGAACTCCACTATGGAAATGCCACACAGCAAACCTTACAGGTACAAAATGGCTTTTAATTAGTCTGCATTTTACATACAGATTGCATTATTCCACATGCCAAAATGGCGCAGTTATGGATAATTATTTTAATGTGGTAACAACGGATTCATACAGGGGCTATTGAGGAAAGAGTATCGGAAAAATGTCAGCTATTATGAAACGAACAAAACAATACAGTCACTCTGAGCTTCTGCTCACCAGCTAAAGTTATTTTATTTGTCAACATTTATAATACTACATTAGCACTGTACTAACACTGTTTTGCCCACTGGAGTTATATCTGTACTGCATATGAGCTAACCGAGGCGTGCTGCAGCACTCCGTAGTCGCAACATAATGCATTGCAATGAATGGATGCTTTACAGTCAGCTTCAATATGGCAACAATTTTATGTGAGCTGTCTTTTCCAAGGTCACACAAGAGACGCATCTTTGTGCTAAAAACAGAATCCAGATGTCAGCTGAATACAACCAGCAGCAACATTTCTGTAGACACTGCTCTGCTATCTGCATAGCACTAGGTAAGTGTTTAGTATCCCTGCCTCACGTTCTGGGCCCAAGCTTTCCCTTCCCCTCCACGACTCTGTGACTTCTTTATGGCACCAGTGAAGTGACCTGTGCTTCCATTACCTGTCAAAGTCTCTCCCTCACGTGTGTCAGGGAAGGGATGCGCTGAGCAGCCCGGCACATCCGACCCAACGGAGCGCACGCTGGCAGCGGGGCTGGCGTTCAGCACACAGCGCTGACGAAGTGGAGCGTGTTCACTCTTTGTAGAGTACGTTCACTGTCTGTATGTCGATGTCAGACCCCAAACCACACTAATCTGAAAATAAACAGAGTGAATGGGTATTAAACGTGAATAGCAGTCGCTGGAAATCACTAAAGCGTATTTGTAACAAAATGCAAGGGATTTACCCTTCCCATTAGAGTTAATATCGGTTCTGTGGCTAAAAATCCAGGCACTAATGCTCCTAAAACTAAACCACTCTCCCATTTCCAATACCATTCTAATAAAATCCAAATGAAGGGATTTAAATGGGAGCCATCCACAGTGTCAATGACATGCTGCTGTTGGTTATCCCAGGATATGCAGTATCAACAACCGGGCAGCAGTGCTGAGTGCGTGGACAAAATCCAAAAACCTTTTTTCAGTGCTTAACCACAGAGGAAATATAGCCTTCTCCCTTGTACAACACATACTGAACTCTAAGGTTGCCAAAATAGCTTGTTATGTGGAAGCCCTGTGCTACCAGAAGATAAAAACACTGAACTAATTGTTTGTATTAGGGCCTCTAGGCCCTGTGACATTTTATATGCAAATACACTTGAGCTCACATGTGTATTAAGTCAAATCGATGAAATTATCGCCGTAGAATGAGCTGAAACGATAGAACATTCCTTTTAATTTGAAAAGGATTTGCAATTCAGCACTTCCATCGAGACCTAATTGAAATGCACTTATGCTGCTGAAAAGCAGCGATAAATTTATGAAATGCACACAATTATTTTTAGCTGTCAAAATACTTAAAATCATAAGCTGTAGATAGATAATTAACCAGCTACTATGATTGAAGACACATGATTTAATTTAAAAGATGAGTCCAAAAGAATGACTACTTGAAATACAAAAAAGATGAGGCTGCAGAAATAAAGATACCACAATTAAAATGTGCCTCTTGAAAGTATGAAATACATACCTAATTCTAAACATATGACTAACCCTGCAACTTCTCCATACTAATAACTTGCAAAAATTTTTAGCAAGGTCTTTAGCAAGGCTTAGCAAGGTGCTGGAGGAGTTACTTAGACAAAACTCTCACTGAATGATTTAGCAAATTTTCAATCACAGCTTTCTCTCTGTGAACATAGATTTGGTATTTCAATGGATGCCTTGTACTGCAAGGAAAAAGGGAAAGAAGAAAGGCAGGAGAAAATAAAGAAAAATAAGCTTAAAATACAATGAAATTTTCACCTGATATAAAGTCCATATAAAATCACAATGCGTAGTCCTAAATGGTTCATTGGTCATACCAAAAAGCACACTGTTTTTTTCTTACAAAGTATATTTACCATTATCTATGCAATAATTTATAACAACAAATCTTTCAGATCAAAGGACATGTACTGAATGGAGACAAGAAATCCAGTTGCCTATATTGGCAAATACATATCACTGTTATACTGAAGTTATTTAATGGAAAACAATAAAATATTAAAAGCATTAATGGTACATTCTTCTATTTCCACAGTAACATTTTTCCTTCTTTTTTGTTTTTGTTTTTATTGATGTATTTGCTCATACCTCTATATAAAGGGAAGGGAAAAAGAGGAAAACAGAATTCATCTCGTTGCACCACTTGCTGTATTTCTTTGCTGTCTGACAACAGAAAACTAAATAGGAAAATAGTATGTGATAAGGTTTTCCACTGAAACGGCTGATGTGCTAGAAGTATCAGAGTTCAAAGAAATAGTTGCAGCAGAGAGAAGGAAGCTTTTGGGGAGCTTTGGGAAAGCCTGAAGCAAATATCTGAAAGTGGTTTTGAAATTAGGTGAAGATATTACTTCCCCCCTAATTTGCATAACAGGTGCACAAATATAGTACTTATTATGTAAATTAAAGAATCCAGTGTTATGAATTTTCATAATATTCCTGTGTTTATTTCTTCTCCCTGTATTATTTGAAATCTGTGCTCATATACAGGGTATTTAGATGGCTTTTTTACTGAATGGCATGAAGCCAGCATGGACAACCTTAACCATCAAGATGATCTGCCAATATATATAAAAATGTGAAATACTTAGGTCAGTTATTTGAGAACGGAGCCTGACAAAATGGAATTCTGTACTTTTTTTATTATTTTCACCACATTTGTTTTGTGACTGAAGTGTATGGAGCCACTGATGTGAAAAATTTGAAGGACAAGGTTTCAGCAAACATTTTTTCAGTGAAGAAGACTGATTGTAAAAAATAATACAGGAAAAAGAAAGGAACCAATACTTAAATTAATGTCTTATATCTAGACAAACAGAGCATTAAAAGGAACAATTCTGGAGATCTATTCCTGAATATCCTTTTTTTTCTACTTAACTTAGAAATTGTTATGGGCTTCATATGAGCATAGGGTTAGAAAAGACTGCCTTGGTCAAGTGCAATCACTGTAATCACAGGCAGTCATGTTTATTTCACCACAGTCCAAAGAACATTCATCGCCACCCACTCAACAAGCCTCAGAAAAACCTTTCATGCCTTGTGACAGACTGAAGACACATAACTGGAAGGCCACTGAAGAACTGAAAGCTACAAAGCGGCTACAAAAAATAGAAGAGAACAGAAAAGACCAAAGACAGTTACAACATCAGGGATAGTTCAAACTGGTGGCTAGAACTTAGCTTATCTAGAACAATAATGTTTAATGTGAGATCCAATCTTTACTGGGTTTTATGTATAAGGAGCTGAGAGGAGGGGAAAACTTCTGCATTTGTAATTCAAAGTTGTGTTCCATACTAAGAGCAGTGATTACTCCCTAAACCAAAAATTATTCCCTATTGTCCCACTTAGTAATTCAGTCTTTTACGTTCTAACATAAACACCTTTATATTTCAGGCTTAGTGGCACTATTTTGCTTTAGATTTGCCTCATCATATAGAAAATGTTTAATTTCTGGCTCTTGGTAAGAAAATTTGCCCCAAGTCACAACAGGAGAAGATGGACTGCCATTTAACTTTTCCTGAACATCATCTGAAAGCTAAATTTTCAACACTTTCAGAAGGATTGATTTTTTTTCTGTTTTATTTTTCATTTCATAGACATTCACTACTAAACTTCAGAAGTAGTATTATAAACACGGCCATGAAATGCAGAAGTACCTAGAACGTTGGATTAACATGGCTGAAATTCATGCAGTTATAAAGATGTATAACTATTTCACCATGCATTAGAAATGCCAAAGTCCCCATGTGACTTTTATTTTGTAGTCGAACATGATGAAAAAGTGTATGAGGATAAAGATTACTCAAGGACACCAGTGAGACACAGTTAACATACTTTATTTACAGTTTTATTCCAAAGAAGTGAAGTGTCAAGAGAAGGAAGATGAAAAAAATATTGTTTTGCTTTTCCTTGGATTAACTGAAAGCGGTCAGCATGTTTAAAGTAAGTGATGTATAGATAACTATAGACCTCCAGGGCTCTTTTGTTGCCCAGTGATTATATGAAGGAAAAGACAAACCTATATCAACTCTGACTTCCAATTTCCATTGAAGAGTAGTCCTAAGTCTTGTGTAGGTAGCCCATGTCCCAGATCCAGAGTTGAATTTCATGTCCAGCTGCCCACCCTTAATGACAGACCAAATTAAAAAATCTGTCAACCTCAAAATTATGTTTGAGATCCAGACCAAAAAGCTGCAGCTTAGAACCATTTCTACCTTGTTATTAATTTGAAAAATAAATAAATTTCTATATAAGCCGACAATCCAGTTATGCCTACAAAGACCTGAGCTATATCAGTGTATAAAGCCAATAACTTTAACGGAAACCAGAAAATCAGGGTGTTGAAAATGCAAGTGAAAGATTATACAAGTGAGCCCTAACTTAATATTATTTTCATGTGATTTTGTTTAATTTGTTAAACTGTCATCAATTAATTATCTCCAGTATTCACAGTCAAATTACTTTGAAAATAATTAATTTATTAATACCACTACACTGAGTTGTTGCCATCTGACGCAGAATATATTAAAAAAATATCTGGAGCACCTACCAGATGGTAGAGCAGTGATTCAGAAAAAGAGTTAGGAGGTCATCCTGAATAATCATTTCTACATGACCTTTGCATGCAGTGTTACAGTAAAGAGGCCTAGTGCGTTTCTTGGATAAATAAAAGGGGGAATATCTATTAGAAACAGGAAAGCTATCCTGCCTCTACAGGTAGCATTGAGAGCATTCCTATGAAAATTTTATTCCAGGCTTGATCACATTTCACAGAAGATATGTGTACACTGGAAAGACCTCAAAGGGATGACACAAAGCAATTAAAAGGAAGGAAAATTAAGTACTTACACATTTCAAGTTATTCGGCTTATCAAACTGGATTTTGAAAAGTTATACTTCTATAACTTATGGTATGGATACTTACAAAGCTAGGCAATGATTTCCAAACTTACAAAGATCAAGTAAAATGCAGTATTTGGTTGTTATACCCAGTTGAGTGCAGCCTAGAAAGAAGATATCAAAATAAGTAGTTAAAAAACATGAACTGATGTGGTACACACTCCCTCTCACCACGACACTTCATAACACATAGTGGCATACCTTACAGGTCTGCTGTTTCCCACATTCAGGAAAGAAAAAAGAAAAAAAAGGATGACCATTATTACTGTTAGGGAATGGGGTAGGACTGTATGTTCTGTGATAATCTTTTCAAGCTGTGAATTCTAGGTCCCACCCAGAGAAGGCTCATCTTCAGTCTTTTCTTTCGGATGGCCAAGTAAAAGGGGTATTGCTTACATTGCTCTCAGCGTGGAGAAAGTACTACACTAGCTTCTTGTGAATTCAGTGTGTGTGAGCATTAGGCATCTTTCCTAAAGTTTTCAAGAATGATTTTTTGGTTTTACTTATGGAACAAAGGTAGCTGCATGTTTTCTTTCTTATTTTCTATTCTCCTCTCTGACTTTCCCCAAACTTTTGTGGATAGACAGAGAATACTATATTGAGCAGAATAAGCTTTGATGCAAAAAATAAAATCACCTTAGATCTTTCTTAGATACTTTTCTTATAGCAGGATCAACATATTCACAAGATGTTTAGCAGATTTTTTCCTTCCTTACACTAGTAGGGACTCTATGGATTTGTTTCTTTACTTTTGACTTAATGATAAGGATTGTCAAAATAAATCTACTTGAGTTTATCTCAAAAATTAATTTCCTAAGACTCCAGGAAACTTAGGTTGCTGGCAGGACTTAGATTTTGGTAATTTCTGACTGTAGCCACAAGAGTTTAACATTCTGAAGACTCCTGTATATCTACATTTATCTATCTACATATATCTACAGTATTTAGGAGGACTTAATGTTCTCCTATTTCACAGTTCAGAGGACTAGACAAACTAACTTCATTTGGCCTTAAACACTTGGAAATTAATCACAGTTTCTCTTTTATATACATAAACATTAACGGGCGAGATTCAAAGGAGCAAACCCAGGTCAGTTCCAACCTTGCAGTTCTTGAAGAGGTCACTGATTTTCAGAGAGTTTAAAGGGCAGTTAAAAGATGCACAATTTCTTTGGATTCTTTACAAGACAGGATTGCAATGGCTATATACTCTTCTACCACATTTCCATTTTTCTTTTGCCTGTTCTTGACATGTTGCTATGCCAGGAAAAAGGGGTAGAAGAGCAAGAGAGCAGGCATGCCTATTCCTGTAGATTTCTTCTAACAAAATTAATTTACCTCCAGAAATTGAAATTTATCAAAAAGCTTTGGTTTTTGACACTGCATAAACAGCACAACAAGATCATACAGGCTGGTTCTCATTGTTCTCAAATGTACAAAAGAACTGAGGTTATTTCTTGCCCCAAAGAATTCTGGGTGTTTATGGAAAAACTAGGCGTGAATCTTCATTTTATTCACTTCCAGTTCATTAATTCATTACAGTTATACAATATCCAAAGCTTATATCACCAGAAATGACTCAGGCAACTAATCTATAATTTTATAGAACATGTAAATAATCCCAAGGCATATTTAAATTTGTTGCCTATTTCTGAGTTGAACAAAATTGTATCAGATCTTTTCAATTAGTGAGTAGATATCATATGTCAAACAGATTTCAGTCTAAACCGTTGGCATCCTGATGGAATAATGCACTAATTATCTTACCATTTAGCTGTAATTTTTTAATAGTTCTGTCTGACCTTCAGTTGCAAAGCTATACATTATATTTTAATAAGCTAATACAATGCATGTTATTTTTTATTTAAACACGTCAGTTTAGTTAGCTTACTTCTAGCTTCAGCAAACAATCCTCAACATCTGCTGGAAAAGTAGCACGGCGAGCTGTAGGCAATCCAGGAGCTCCTGGAGTGCATGGAAGATAACTTCCGATGCCAGGTAATAGACAGCCCTACCAGAGGGGATGCCACACTGGACCTGTTGCTCACCAACGCATGTGAGCTAATTGGTGACAAGATTGGAGGCAGCCTGGGCTGCAGTGATCCTGCACTGGTGGAGTTGGCAGTCCTGAGGCATGTGAGGCAGGCAAAGAGTAAAGTCAGGATGTGGACTTTTAGGAAAGCAACTTTCCAGCTCTTCAAGGAGTTAGTCAATAGGACCCCCTGGGGAATTGCCCTCAGGGACAAGGGAGCAGAACAGAGCTGGCAGATCTTTAAGGACGCTTTCTACAGAGCGCAAGACTTCTCGATCCCCAGGTGTAAGAAATCGTGACAGGAAGGCAAGAGGTCCACATGACCAAGTGGAGACTTGATGGTCAAACTAAAGGGCAAGAAGGAAATACACAGGCAGTGAAAGCAGGGACAGGTATCCTGGGTCAAGTACAGGGATGCTGCCCAGTTTTGTAGGAATGAGGTCAGGAGTGCCAAGGCATGGCTGG